>NW_027116029.1:315199-315977 GCF_000696795.3 Halyomorpha halys | reverse complement strand
GTTATCAAATCACTTTATTTTAACTAAACATATATTTTCATTACGATCGCATTATAAACTTAAATCAAATTAGTATTTAAATAAATATAAATATGAACCTTATTCTTTGAAAATTGTGTAAGTCCATTTTACATTAAATGGACTTACACAATCACTAATAATAATCATTGAACATTATCACGCATGTTTCATTAACTAATTTTTTATTAAGTCTTCTGTATTCTTGTTCTTGAATTGGCTTTATCAATTCAATGTACAAATTTATAATTTAGTAGATTCCATTCTATCAACAAGTAAAGAACAATAGTTAATCAGGAACATAAAAACTTTAGGTTTGTAACGGTCCTTTTTAAATTGATTAATTTGTTTTCTAATATTAGTTATGAATTTCAATCACTGGTTAATTTTTTTTATCGTTCTATTAAAAGATCAGTAAGCTAGAATAGAAAAATTAATTTTATTGGAAATGAAATTTTAAAAATAAAAGCGTTAAATTTGGAAAAAAATACTCATCTACTTTTTTTTTTTGCAGGTAAATGACTTGGGTATTGTGAAGTTGCAGATAAGGCATATGGGAATTATTGACAAATGGTTACGTAAGAACTGGGACTATTTAATTTTTTAGTTTTATCCAATTAAAAACTACTGACGCCTTTATATCATTAATAAAGGACACCAGTTGTAAGCTTGCTCAATAATCTACTACTTTAATTTTATTATAGATTAATTAAAAGGAATTTTAATTAAGCCTGATCTCTATATAGAATATATATAATAT
>NW_027116029.1:281912-315128 GCF_000696795.3 Halyomorpha halys | reverse complement strand
TTTTAATGTCACAAATTTATGGAAATGAAAAAAAATTGTGTTTGTTGAAGACATGTCATTCGTAAATTTCTATAACGCTTTCTTAAATCCACAATAAACATGTATATATACATTTTTCAAGAAATGACAAGAAATGGAAAACATATTATCTTAACATAATATAAAAAATAATCATTAACGTAATGTTAAAAAATAATTACCATTAATAAATTTATAAAACCGAAAAAATAAAATCAGACTTTTGGAATTAAATTTTCCAATGTTATTTAATGTTTTGTTCTACCTGGGCCACATTTCATAATGTAAGCGAGTTGTATTGGTTCATTAATGCAAGTACACAAACTAAAAATTACTAACACATACTTATTTTTTGATAATAGGGACGATTATGGGTTGGATTAATATTACAGAAGCTAGAAATTATAAAAGTAAATACAAGTCAGCATTGTATATTTTAATGATAATATTATTCTTCATTTATTCTGGGACTAGTCCCTTTATAATAATATTATATGCCTCGACAAGAGTATAATAGAAAATTAAAAAAATCAAACCAAACCTATGAAACATAATAAAATGTAACTAAAGTAATAAATCGTAGAAGAAAATAAAATTAAAAACAATATTTAACACAATATGTAGAATAAAAAAAGAAAAGAAAACAGATAAAACATAACCGTATATTATCTCATAAATATTAAATACAAATTAACTAAAGTTAATTAACAATTTTTGTTTATATATTAAGAATTTAAAATAAATTAAAAGGCAAAAAAATAAATAAATAAATCTCGGAACAGATGTTGAATCTTAAGCTATGTAATAATAATAAAAGAAAATAAAAAAAAATAAATGAGCATACATACATATTTACAGATTCTATAAAGATATAAAGGATATTCAAGATCTTTAGTTTAGATGTTAAAGTATATTAAATGGAAAAGGTTGTGTTAAATGGGGAAATATTTCCTTCTTTTAGCATATTAAAACTATTTAAATGTTTGAGGGTCAGTTAATAGGTACAGCTAAATAGAGAATGACGTCACTCTGAGTTCTAAAACATTTTTTCAGTTGTTGTTTTATTGCTAACTATTGCTCGTAGTTCGTGTTTGGTTTGTGTTTTTGTTTTGAAAATTTTCAAACTCTAATAGAGTAAATGATAAAAATTTTATAAAAGTAATGGGAAAAACAGGGAGAGGAAACAAGGACCAAGAGAGAAGAATGAAAAATGGTGTGACGTAGCTGTTTGTGTGAATGTTTTTTACAATATGATTCTTTCTCGTCAACCAATAGAAGATTTTGAATGGTGTAAAAGACAATGCTAGGTTTAGAATGTTTACTCATTGTTCGCCTCTACAGATTATAAAGATAACGGAAACCAATTTATAGAAGTTTTTATGATTTTTTATTGCAATGGAAAAATAGAAGTAATTGAAATAGTTATAACGCTACTATCATTTGCTATACAGAGTAATCATCATCACTTTTCCTGATCAGAACCAAATAGTAATTAAAATTATGTGTTATATTCTTTTATGCTGGAATGTTAATTTAAAATTATTTATTATCAATCACAGCACGCTTAATTGCAGCTTTTAATTGCGCAGTGCTGGCAATTATAGACTGTTAACGGGATCGTAACTTGAAGGGATCTTCCTCAGGAAACATAAAAGTAAAACAGGTTACGACCAGTTGTTTAACTGTCTTCACTAGGACGTTAGTAGCTTCAAATCGTAAAATTGTCATGAACAATGCCATCTACAGATAGCGGATTCAGTTACAATATTTTTATTTATATTTTATTCATTTAAAAAATAACATCCAATATGGTCTGATTAGATGACAACATCTATCGGTCGGTTCCAAAATAATGCTTAAAAATGAAATTTTTAAGCTAGATAAGTACAATATGAATTGATCTGAAGTGATACAACTAATAATTTGATTAACAACTCATAAAATGAAAATAAAGTAAGAAATAAAAATAAATGATAATTATTTAAAAAAAATTAAATTAAAACAAATAAAAAATTATAATAATAAAAATAACTCAAAGGGCTTTGATATATTTTAAATAATTTTGTGCAGGGGTAAAGTGTTGCTAAGATAGAGAACTTAATTGGTCTGAATATAATTACTAAAGAGAGTACAACACTGTTCTGCACACAAACCAAGACTATTAAATAGCTATAGTTGAAACTAATTGCTAAAATTGCCATGGATACGATATTTATTTATCAATGGTTTATTCATGAATTAGGGCCATATTCACAGCAATATTAGCTAAGCTATTTGTTTCAACTATAGCTGATTTTTGTCCATCGACTCAGTCCTAGGTACAGGTAAATTAAATCATTACATTATGTTAAAAAGAATGTTTTGAAGTTATCTCTGTGTCCCTTTATTATTATTATTTAACATATTTAATAATGCACCTGCCCATCAAAAATGAGAACTCTTTGTAAACGATTTTTTGGTCCTTTTGTGATCAGACGGCTTTGCATTTCAGTTTCAATCTAGGAAAAACTAAGAAAATCAGTTCTTAGGGAATATTATTGACAAAAAAAATTAAAATTAATACAGTTATGCTCTAATGACTTCTAAATGTTACTAAATTTATTTAAAGTTGATGAATTAAAGAAGACATAATGATGTCAAACAACATGAATACCAATTATCGGCTATATTATATTCTTGTAGGATCAAGTAATCAATCAGATAATTTAGCAATAAATATAAACCTATCCGAAAAGTTATAGTTTGGCATTCCAGGCAACGTTTGACACTTAAATTTAATTAGCCATAAGAAACTTCTTGAAAATCAAACAAAACGTTTCTCATTCACTTTCGCCTTAGTAAAAAAAATTTTAATTGATTTATAATCTTGAACAATTTCTTGAGACTGGTAAATTTTTTTAAATAAATAATTTAATTTCTATCCATTTTAGTCTCAACATATTTTATTGTTGTGATAAAGTTATAACAAATAGTGACTGTGATAAATGATTTTAATTTTGGTTTTAATGTGAATATTGACTAATTAGAAATTGTTGTTTTGAGCTGGGCAGAATAGTATGGAGTTAGAGTTTTTAAATCGTATAATTCCAAAATTGTATTAAGATTGTCCCTGGGGATGGCCGGATTGGCCTAAACGTAGGACTAATAAGAAAAATAAAATGGATAGAAATTAATTTATTTAATTAAAAAAATTTAATATTAATCAAAAAATTTGAATACATTATATTCTATATTAATAATAATTAACCACTACCCATTTTGTATAAATATTACTTTGAATCTCCTGGCGCCTTTTTCTAATTGGCCTTCTATTCTTATAATTTTTTTTTTCTTTTCCCTATCATAAGAAAACAAAAGAACAGTTACTGGAGGGAAACATTGGTCAGGAAAGGCATATAATGAAGCCGTTTGCATAAATATTATTTCAATATTATACTAAACCCTGTTAATTAAAAACATTTTCTCATCCATATAAAAAAAAATACATGACGTTTACTTTTCTATGATTATAATATTAGAGTGACTTCGATAATTAACTCTATGAAAAGTGGCTGAGGCGCAAAAAAAATTCGTTATGTGAGATGCACGTAAGTGTGACCAGAAAAAATACTTTTTTTTTAGCTAAAATTTGATCAAAAACAGCAAACACGGTAATTTCGTTAATTTTAACGTCGTAAAATGCAGAATATTTTGTCCTATCATCAGATATAGAAACTATTTGAAAAACATTGGTACCATGTATTTCACTTACCTATGTATGGAATAGTAAGGGATCATGAATTCCAGTTTTTAATGGAAATGCACGTTTTGAGGTCTCATGTGTCCAAATAACTAAGTTTCGCATTCACCTTTATTTAAATAATATTCCACTAAATTATTTTAGCATGTTTAAAACTAAATTATGGCAAAGTTTTTGAACTCTGTGGTACTGATCTCGGATCGCGGAGGCGGTAAAGCTGCCTACTCAGCCCAAGTAAGGAAAACGGTGGGAGTCGATTCCTGTTAGTCGTCACCATATTGGTATCTGAGGAGGATAAGCGATTGGGTTTCCCGACCTGTTAAATCCTAATTTATTAGCCAAGTGGTTCGACATCTCTTTGACAGAGATTAAGTCTGTCGAATCGTTTTCGATTATACTTTTCGGCATGCCTCTCGGACGACAACCCGTGTCCCATAATCCCTTTAATATAGCTAATTTAATCTACACAGCTGTTCCATCATCAGTTTTTTTAACTCTCATCGGGTTTAATTTTGATAACAAATTTTAGTTTGATTAAATAATCGAAGGTGAACTAAAATGCGACTTCTAAATCACGATAGGCAGCAGAAAAAGTAATGAATAGCCCAGTAAAAAAAGCTACACCTAGAAGCAAGTGAAAATTAATGGATTCTTATGTAAAAATGCCCAAGTTACCCGTGTATGGCAGATCAAATTACAAAACCACTAATTAAATTTATTTTGGCAATAAAAACTACAATTCATAGCAAAATAACCATTATGAACTCACTTTATGGTACATTCAACCAGCTTAAAATTGAGGGCTAATAACATGTTCGAAATTTTATTTGATATAATTCGTCAAACACCAAATTTTTTTCTAGACAGCCATGAATCAACATTATCTGAAAATATAATGAAACTTACTACTCTTACTGATTCATTATAATCTACTTTATGGTGTGTTCATCGACCTCCAAATTAAACTCTAATAGACACCTGTCAAAGGTGTCAAAGTCAAATATTTGCTGAGATATGAACTTTTCTCAAAATATGGCTCATTTTCATTGTATGTTGTAAAATATCAAAATCTTTTTTTTTTTTAAAGAATATATGGTTATCAACTTATTAGAACACTACGAAAGATTTTGACGAAAGTTGGCATAAAACTATTTTACAAGCCTTATAACGA
Source organism: Halyomorpha halys (assembly GCF_000696795.3). Taxonomy (NCBI): domain Eukaryota; kingdom Metazoa; phylum Arthropoda; class Insecta; order Hemiptera; family Pentatomidae; genus Halyomorpha; species Halyomorpha halys. The sequence goes on along the minus strand of NW_027116029.1, from coordinate 310,200 downwards.
TTAATTAGAAAAGTATTATTAGCCAATACTTATAGAAGACAGGTAGGTTCATTATTTTTTTAGAACGTCGATCACATTTTGGTGAAAATTGGCACAAACTTATTTTATAAACCTAAAGGTTTCTTTTGACTATATTACACAATATGTGGTTATAAAAGCTACGTAGATCTAATCTTCATATTTTACGTCGAGGTAATGTTAGAGAACATATGACGAGTAACAAACCTGTTTCTTTTATAGTTTCTACATACTGCACCTTTCACTCTTACTTTTCGTATTATAGGCATTCCTATTCTTAGGTAATATCTCGAATTCTATTTATTGAAGTTTCCCTTCCAAACTACTAATAGCTATCATAAAGCCCTACTTAAGATACATTACTAAACACAATAATAATAAAAATCATAAAGCCCTACGTAAACACTAAACACAATAATAATAGCCGCAACAACGTGTTAAATATTTTTGTTTATGAAAATAGGGAAAAAATATTATAGTGGAATTTCAATCCTTTTTTGCTACTTTTTTTGTTATTCGGAAACTTTTGTAGGGTTATTAGTATATTTTAGCTGTCTAATTATTTATTTAAAGATTTCTAGGATTACAAAAGACTGATCTACATGACTATTATAAGGCCTATCTGGACATACGGAGTTGAGCTTTGGGGCTCCACTTAACCATCAAATTCCTACCGAATCCAATCCTTGCAGTCCGAAATCCTTCGTAAAATCCTTAATGCTCCTTACTTTGTCACAAATCAAATCATCCATCAGGACCTCAGTGTCCCATATCTTGCCGATTTGGCCAGAACCATATACCATTCCTTCCATGATGAACTTCTCAACCACCCAAATCCACTTGTTTCTAACCTGGCTTCTCCTTCATTACCTAATAATCCTCCTAGGCGTCTGAAAAGAAGATGGCCTCGAGATCTTCTCTAGAAATATTATTGGAGTTCTATCAGTGGGTAGATTCTCCACATGTTTGTATCAAGTCATTTTATCACTAACAGATAATTTACTTGTATATATTTTTATACAGTTCTAAATAACAATAAATCAATTATAAAAAAAAAATCTTAAGGCACTACATAAAACACGTTTGTATCATGTCACTATGTCACCTACAGCAAATTTACGTGTTGTATATATGTGTATTGTAAAGAACAATAAATAAATTATTAAAAAAAAAAAAAGATATCTAGGGGTATATTTTATATTTTTGTCTGCATATTTCACAGCTTTGTGTAGCATATTACATGGCATATTCTGCGGCAAATCCGGGTCTTGATCATAATAGAATATTTTATATGCATATTACTGCAACTATACTTGAATTAAATGATATTGTAGATGCACACTAACAAGGAGGATATTGGGAACGATGGAGAACCTCCTACGTGGTTGCCTTCCGATGCGTGCTCATGGTTAAACAGAAAGCAGGCGGCCACACATGTAGGTGTTCGGGTGAGGCAGAGGAGAGACTCAAAGAAAAACCTATAAAAAAGTTTCAATGAGGGTATTGTGAGTTGTCCCATTGTCAATTCGTCTTCTTGGAGAGCGACCATGTCCTTCACTTTATAGACTATATGACTAATGGTCCTCGAAGCCTCAGATGAATTATTAATAACTCGGGTACGAGGCCTTCCTCCCAAAGGAGAAATGAAAGAAACACCAAGGAACCAGTTTGATATATCTTTTACCGGTTTCGAGCATCTCTTCCACCGATCGAATGAGGAAAAAAAACTTGGCATCCAACTTGGAAAAAACAAAAACATGGAAGTGATAAATAATACAAGTATTTAAAACCTACCATTATGACGACCATGAATATCTCTATATAATTAGATGAATATTAATGAAAATATTTTAAACATTTAATAAATCCCATTTCAAATAATTCGGATGCAGAAATATTAATAATTTATAAAACTGAAAATAAAAAAAAATTCTTTAAAAAACTCATAAAATGCAAATAAACTTTCTTCTGGTTATATCAATAACGTCAGGTTAATCATTGTGAAGATAATGAATTCATTTAAATTAATTTAAGCAACGATGAGTGAAAACTAAATAGACCCTAATCAAGCTGTAAAACTCCTACCAATATAGATGGAATATTAAGTTTTCTGTTTTAAATATTAATAATCAATCACTTATTATACAATTTAAATTCATAATTCCTTACTTTGTCACAAAATGAAATCATGTATAAAGACCTTAATGTTCCATATGTAACCGATCTAGCCTACCCAAACCCACTAGTTTCTAACCTTGCTTCCTCCTCCATTCCTGACAATTCCCCGAGGCGCTCGGAAAGAAGATGATCTCGAGACCTTCTAATGAAAACGTTATTGGAGTGGTAACAATGGGTAGTTTCTCTACATGTCTGTATCACTCCATTATAAACTTACAGCAAATATACTAAATGTATTATCATGTACAGTTTTAAATCACAATAAAGATATTTTAAAAAAATAATTGGGTAAATTTTTAGAAAAACCTCTTGATTTTCATATTCTCATTCCATTACATTACTGTTTAAAGTACGATATAATAAATTGCAAAATAAGAAGGATAATTAATAATTAAAATATATTTAAAAAGAAGGGTGCGGTCAAAAAAACTCAAATGGCGAATCTACTATTTTTTGTGAGCCAACGTTTCGTCCCACTCTGCCAGAGCTAAAAAAGATGCAAAAACTAAAATAATGTAATAAAGTAAGAGAATAGATAATATGATCTAAAAGTAAACTAAGATATGGCTAAAAACGATTTGAAATAAGTGAAAGTTAGTATAAAAAAGAGCAAAACAAAAATAAGATCCACTAAAACATAAAATTTATAAATGCAATAAAATTATAATAATGAATAGAATAAATATAATATGATAAACAGAAGAAAATATATAAAATTGAATAAAGGTACAAAAGTGCTCTGAACTTATATAATAAAAGTATTAATTACTAAGTGATAAAAGTATCAGATAAATATAAAAAAAAGATAAAACACACAAATATAAATTATAAAAGATGAAACATGGATCGTAAATTTATACAATAAAAAAAACTTTATATATAAATTAATAAATGTTAAGGGGAAATCTGAGATAAATATTTTTAAAAAAGATAGAAGATATGAAACGATAATAGGTAAATTGACTTATGTATGTCAATCTGTTTTGCATGCCAGATGTAAACTTAACTATTATTTTCGCTTATCTTTTTTCTTTTGATTTTTGTTATTTATCTCATATTTTCCTCTTACACTAACATTTAACGGTCCATAATAAATATCTTAATTACTATTTGAGTTATTCTGAATACATCTGGACCTTTTATAGATAACACAAGGTCAACTAACGATCTTCTAATTAAAAAATATATTTTGTATTTTATATATTTTTTTATTTATAATATTATAATGACCATAATATATTATGTCTGAAGCAGACAATATATTAACGCGGGTGAGGTTGTAAAGTGAATTTGATCAGAAGATAAATTTAACTCTTTTCATAAAATGGCCACAGTGTACAATTATATAGTTAATCTCAAAAAGTGTTTTAATATAATCGGACTGTAAATACAAATTATGGTATACAAATTTTAAAACTTGAAGTGAGATTAATAAGATTCATAAGAACATTAGATGATGCGTTCAAAGTTCAGAAGGTCCTTCAAGTCATCGCGTCTTATTCGAAGGATGATTCATCGAAGAGGGGTACAGGTCACAGTCACATCTAAAAATAAATCCACGTCCCGGAAACAACAGACATGACGAACATAATTTTGAATATACATCATGTTAAATTACAAACCAAGATCCTTGAGTTAATGGTTCTACTACCTTATTATCAATCTCGTATAGTTTACAAGGTGAGGAAACTTCGTAGATAAGATATTAAATTTATTAGTGATTAGTGCAATTTTACCAAACAAAGTTCATACAACAGGTTTTCATAATATTAAATATGAACACAATATTCGTGAAATTATTTTCGTTGTCATCTTGGACGGTGCAATTCTAAAGAATAGAGGATTTATGATACTGTCATTTTAGGCAGGGTCACTTGTTGCTAAGGTGCTACAATTGAAGATTTTGTTCTTTGTGTAGTTCATATTTCTATTGAAAACAATTTTGGTCTGAAGTGGAATTTTATATATATATAACTATTTGTTCCCTATAAATCAAAAATAAATACGGGAAAAATTGTATACTGAAGAGAAATGTCCGCTTAGAAAAGTTTCACTGGCTTTGATATACCAAACTGTTTAAGAACACTGCGTTAGTAGAAAATGAATAATTTTTCTCATATATGCTCTCAAGACAGAAAAATTTGAAAATCCTAAGAACCCTACTTATTCATGTAGAAAAGATCCGTTACATCTGTACAAACGACTGGCATGAAATCTTCATACAAGACTGAAAAGACAGGAAACTGCTCGCAGATTTCGACTGTTACAACATTTACTAGACAAAAGGTCTAAACTTAAAATCTATAACAAAAGACCTATCTACATGACTATAATAAAGCTCTGGACATATGGAGTAGAGCTTTGGGAGTCCACTAAACCATCGAATCCTTAAAGTCTTAAATCCTTCGTAAAATCCTTAATGCTTCTCACTTTGTCACAAATCAAGTCATCAGGACCTCAACGTTCCATGTTTTGCCAATTTAGTCAGAACTAGATAACAATCCTTCCATGATAAACTTCCCAACCATCCAAACCCACTTGTTTCTAACTTGGCTTCTTCTTCATTAACTAATAATCCTCCTAAGTCTGAAAAGAAGATGGATCTCGAGATCTTCTCCAGAAATTTTATAGGAGTTCCATCAATGGGTAGATTCTCCACATGTTTGTATCAAGTCATTTTATCACTAACAGATAATTTACTTGTATATATTTTTATACATTTCTAAATAACAATAAATCAATTATAAAAAAAAATCTTAAGTCACTACATAAAACAGAAGTTTGATACGCATGCTTATTTAGGATCACTTAAAAATACAAGAATTTATTTCTTGCACATGTATAGTAAAAATAATAAAACAGAGACTTATTTTGTAAATAGTGCACTGATAACACGAGCACTCTGATACGTCATTAACAAATGGCTACAAACTGAATGTCACTAGTCCACAGTATAGCAAATAATAGCTATGAATGAAATACCTGAAGCACACTGAAAAAGAGCTGAATGAGGGACTCACTTATACCCAAGTTCCTCAAGATGTGATTCTGAGTAATGTTCCTCCTCACGAATCATATTAACATAATGCCACTACCCGGAAATACAAATATAAATTAAACTAAATTGAAGGTTAGGTTCTGGTCTCCAATTATCAATATAATAATTACGGTTGGATTTTTTAAACCGTGCAATTTTCAAATGAGATAATGTTAATGATATGTATCGAAGAACATTGAGAGTTTACGCGTAGTATTTGATGCTCCTCATTATTCCGTGAGCGTAGAAGGGCGTTGCTCCGCCTAGATGATAGTGCGAATCCGAGAAGACATTATCAGTCAACAGGCGCTCTCTGAGATGCTGGGAATGTGCACTTACAGGCGACTTCAGACCATTCTAAACAATCCACAAATAATACGACACAGTATAAAACGGCAACATAACTTGCAACACGGTTTTAGTTATGTAACAAAGACTATTAACTTTAACTTTCAAATGTTGGGGACTTAAAATGTCCGAAAAAAATAATAAAACCGAGAATATATATCACCTTTAATTTTCGAATTAAACACACATACTCAGTCAGTTTTACACAGGGATCATTCTAACATAATCGGGTTTAAAAGTTACACTTTTCTAACCCATAATATTAGAAAGCAATCCTTCCCTGCCGAACCGCTCCACTACAAACCCTGACTTAGTGACGAGTACGTTGATCGATGTACGAAATGTCATAATCTCACAAGAGGAGATCATTACACAAAAATATGGAAAGGCAATACTTCCTGACCCACTCCAATAAAACCCCGATTTAGTGACGGTCCTATATCACTTTTTAAACATTTAATTATTACTTATTTGGAAATTTTAATGTTATTCAAGCTGGCGTTTTTTTTTTCGTACTCCTCTGACGAAATAAGTTGTTGAATACATACATATAGGAGTTATATCAAGCTGGCGCCCATAAAAAAATATACCTATTTAAATTTCATTGAATTGTATATGCGAATTCAAAAATATACTCTCGAAATGATCTCGGTTTAGCTCCAAATAAAGTCACCAAGCCCTTAGTCGGTTTTCCAAACAGTTTGTGTTTGTTACTTATTTCATTTTTTTTTTATTTTGCTAACTGTAACTGTGTATTTTAAAAGACCTGAAAGTTCACAATAATTTTCAAATTCTTGGCAAAAAAAACAGGAGGCTAGAACTGAAAACTGGTTTCTAAATTGTCGTGGCAAATTTCTGATCTAGATTCCTATCTGTTCAGGCAGGGCAACAATGAAGCAGGTCAGAGAGTCGGATTGCTTTTCTATATCTCTTAATTCTGACATTCATGAAGGGACCCCAACGCGATGAGTCGAACCAAAGATGAACGTTGATCGTGTAAGATTAAGACGGATTACCAAGAAAATTTTAAAATTTGAAGCAGAGGGGATTCTGCGAATGCTCTGTTCATGTAGTGCTTTCTCACTTATGTCTTGCTTTTAATATTGTATAACGATAAAAGCTGTTAATTGATAGATTTACCATGAGGTGGCCGAAACGTTGAACTGTTCATGAAAGAATAAAGTGTTGAGACTTACCATTTGTATAAACAATAAACACCCTTCTCAAGAAGTTGAAAAGATTATATATAAAAAAATCGATTATTAACTTTATACTTCACCATAATTTTCTTAAAATTAAATAAATTATATCATTTAGAATAACAAGTACAAATAACTATAAAAAAATTAACAAAGTTGTAAAAAGTCCATTGACACAGTAACCTTCCGCGTAATTTTCAAGACTGAAAAGTTCCAGCTAACTACATCACAGTACATAAAAACTATATCCTAAAACAAAACTAATAAAATCTTTAAATTTTACTAATGGAGTTTCTTGCCAACCAATTCTACTTTAGTTTAAAATATTTTTAATTGATATAATATTTCAGTCAAGTGATCATTTAGATAACAAGTTTTGATTAATAAGAGGAACATTTGAGAGCTTTCTCAATTTTTTTTTTTATTTTCAAGAAATGATCCCTTTTATAGATATCTTATGTCAGTCATCCGATTGTAATTATCTTCTTGTTACATCGGATCTTACTTCGATTTTTTTTTTTATATTTGCATCTTTTTATTTGCACCTGTAAATAGGTTTACAACCAGCGAATGAGCTGTACTATTCAGGCATGGCATGCGGGAGACAGCATCCAGGGTTGCATCCTCATAACGTTCAGTAAATTATTTGATTACTCTAGAAGGCTCCGCATCCAACTCCTCCCACGCCGAGTTACGTTAGGGATGGCATGTTATGCCGTCTGTCGTATAAATGAATTGAAATGTCCATTTAGAGTGTTGTAAAACCGTTAGTAAGTTATATGAATGTGGTCCGTTACAGTAAGGAATGCGTAGGTCGATGTGAATAGTAATTTCACCCCATTACTTTAATAAAAACTATGTATAACTACTAGTCAAAATTGATGAGAACTATTTACGTCCAATAGTTCTCGAGAAATAGCCTATTAAAAAGCAACATTTCATAAAAATGTTGTACAGAGCATAGTGAAAGATCAGTAGCTAGTGAATTTATTTTTTAAAAATCTATATCTCAAAAACCATTAGACGTACAGATGTCTATTAGCACTCAAATTAAAACTAGTTTAATGGGCTATAATGTAGTTTATATTGTTTATTTTCGTAGCAGTAGTAATTTTCATGAAATTTTCTAAAATTAATTGATTTATGAGTTGTTCAGACAAATTTGCATTTGCTAAATTTATATTTATTTGCTAATATCAGAAAAACTACTATCCCTACGAAGATAAATGTCATGAATTACTTTATAGTAAGTTAAATTTCCTTTATTTTAAGTTTTCACAGATATACGTGCGTCTTATGGATCTAAAGATATATTTTTCAAAAATCAAGCATTTTATACGATCAACCAGAAATTAACTGATTGAAAATTAATTACTACTCCTACAAAGATAAACGTTATAAATTATTTTATAGTAAATTGAACTAGCTTTAATTTGAGTGCTGACAGATATCTGTATGTCTTACGGTTTCTGAGATAAAGTTTTTCATAAATCAAACTTATTGTCCAGATAACTATAAATCAATTTATTTTAGCAAATGTCATGAAAACTACTTTTCCTACGAAGGTAAAGGTCATAAACTTACTTCACATAGTTCCTGAGATTTAGGTTTCTCAATATAAATTAACTAACCACTAATCTTTCAGTATATTTTTATGAAATGTTGCTTTTTAAAAAGCTATATCTCGAGAACTTTTGGATGTAAATAGCTCTATAAGGTCTGATATTTCAGCAAATTTACTCTTCTTTTAGAATTTCTGGTGTTGTTGGTAGTTGTTAAAATATAGAGATCCGAATGAAAAAATAATGTTTTTTAAGCAATTGAAACAGCCGCCATTTTTTATTCCTCCTACCTATACTTGGCAGACTCGTCAGTTTTGACTTGTAATTATACATTAAAGTAATAAAAAATTAGGGTGAAATAACTGCCTTTTTTTCTTCCTAGCTTTTGTGGGGATGGCATCTGTTGCCGTCTGTCGTATAAATTTATTGAAATATGCAATTACTGTGTTGCGAAACCGTTTGTAAGTTATATGAATGTGGTCCGTTACAGTAGGAATGCGTAGGTCGGTGTGAATGGTCTTGTTTGAAACGTAGAGTAGTAAGTTCGTTGTCTAGTTATTAGAGTTATGTGGAACACTAAGTTTGAAAAAAAAATTGTAGTAATGTTGCCACTTATTAACCCTAATTAGCATTCCGTACATTTTAGAGTTTAATAATTAGTAGAAAATGCTTTCAACAAAAAAAAAACTTTTCACTGTACCGCATTCATTACTTGTATTATGGGAACAGTAAAGTCTTAAAACGGCGCCGCAAGGTAGCTGTTTTATTATTAACTGACCCTCAAGAACCTGAAAAGTAGATATATATTCTGGAGTTGGAATTGCTTTATCAGATAGACACAAATTTCTAAACAGGAATTTAAACGGTAATGCAACATAGTTTTCACTTTGGTCCTAGTTGTTTGTTGTTTACGCTAGGGAAGGCAGTTTTACAATCGCTTATGAAATGTTATTTCTTAAGATTGACTTTTTTTTTTTTACTAATTTTCATCTGAATTACAAAACATTTGTTTTTTCGTAGACATTGCAGTTAATCGAGTGACCTTAGTTCTCAATAGTACTTTCGATTCTAAAGAAAAAATATAATAATGGGAAAAAATAAGTGTTTCGTAAGTTAAAATATTGATCAAGCTATTTTTAATTAAGGGATTATACTATACGGATGTAAGTAAAGTTAAAAGAGTGATTAAGAAGGAGGTTTATTCACGACAGTAAAAAAAATTAATATCTTTAATAAATAAAATATAACCAAATTCCACTTATCAACATAAAAAATTTTCTTTTGAAGATGCCAAATTTGTATGATTTCAAAGAGTTTTTATAGATTACAGCAGAATTTTAGGTTTATTTTGGTTTTCAAAAAACTTTCCAGGGATAAAAATTAATACATTTAGTACTACACTGCCATATTATTATTATTTCTTCTACAATAGCGTTTCTATCTTCTGGCGTACTTTTATTATTACCTCAAAATTGAAGCAGTCGACATGTTCCCCATCTCCAAAATAGTGTAATTTATATTTTTTTTTTTAAGTTATAGGATCTACTGGATATAGTGAATGAAAAGTCCTCTTCCTAATTTAATTTATTTTATGTTATTTAATTACATCTAATAACGACATTTCGGGGCTGTCATCCTATCATCAGGTATTTGCTATATTGTCATATTATTCATCTAGTAGAACCTATAACTTTAATAAGAAATAAATATAGTTTTGAGTGAAGACCGTATAACGAATATTAAAAGCAAATTCTTGCAAGATCATCGAATTATGCTGCAACTTGACAATATAGCAAATACCTGATGATGGGCTGGCAGCCCCGAAACGTTGCTATTAGATGTAATAAAATAAAATTTAAAAAATAATTAAAGAAGAGAACTTTTCATTCACAAAATCTAATAAAAAAAAATAATTTTTTATTTGAATGTAATCAGGGTTCTTCTATTTGCGCTGGTTACGAGGATTGGATGAGACACATACTTAACAGTAAATCTGGATGGCAAATACAAATTTTTAATAGAGATTCTCAATTTTTTATTATTAAATTGATATTTTATTTTATTTTCATTTTATTATTTGTTATTTTATCTGTATAATATTAATGAAATAATTAGTTTTATATCTATACCTTATTTAAAAATTGTATAATTTTTAAATTAAAAAAAAGGGTAAATTTAAAAATAAAACCCTACACAGATCTTCAATACATTAACTTTAAATATTTTAGATTAATGGTTTATTATATGATAGTTTGAGAGTGGTTTATATCATTATTAACATACACAATTTTGATCCATATTACTCTCAACTTTTATTCTTAAAAAATCTCCAACGTTTCGGCCCTCAGGCCAATCTCAAGGAGACAACCTTAAATATTGATGTCTTGTTTTTTTTATTTAAAAATCATATTTGCAGGCTAATTGCTCATGTCACATATAACTTTTTATATCTTAAATTTAAAAACTTTTTTATACAAATAATTCCCTCTTTTTCACTTATATTCATCATTTATAGCCATTATCAAGACACTATAGACATTATAAATGATGAATATAAGTGAAAAAGAGGAGATTATTTGTATAAACAAGTTTTTAAATTTGATATATAAAAAGTTATATGTGACATTGGTAATTAGCCTACAAAAAAGATATTTAAATAAAAAAAAACAAGACATCTACATTTAAGGTTGTCTTCTTGAGAATGGCCTGAGGGCCGAAACGTTGGAGAGTTTTTTAAGAATATAAGTTGAGAGTAATATGGATCAAAATTGTTGTTAATAATCTCAATATTTTTTTAGACGAATGCGACTCGTCCATTTCTAATCTTTAGGTGGATAAGGTATTTCTTTGCCTGTATCGTTAGTGGAACCACGTATAACTTTTTCATTCACCTCTTGTTATAAATTTTTTTAGCTTGTTCATGATTCTCTTGTTTTCATTATTTTTTTATTATTCGGAAATTCGTGCAGTTAATCCAATTTTTAACAGTTTTTTTTTATTAATTCTTTTTTCTTGGCATTTTAGAGTTTCAGGACAACTATAACGTTCCCTGCCATACATCTTCCTAAACATCTCAATTACTTCGTTATATTTAATCAATATTTTGGTTATTTATGTCCTTTGCTGGAACCAATCTAGTTCTGGACGTTACCTCCAATGAAATAATATGAAAGGGAGGTTGTCGCTGCTTGATTATACGGATTGTTGCTAATATTTGTTGTATATAATGTTTTGCTGATATGTAAAATGATTATCTATATATGCATAAATATATATTTAAAAAAAAATTAAATCTGTACCACTACAAACTATGAAGGGTCAGGGGTACAGTACTTTGTAAGGAAGTACTATTACTAAACCAACTGTTGTGCAAGGAGTTGATTTGGTCGGAATCACGATTCACTGCCAGATTTTTTTACCTAATTAAGATAGAAAATATCTTCCACAGCCGGATTGGAGCCCGGGCCTTTGAAATTAGTTGCACAGAGCCTTACCACTGAGCCACCCTCTCTCCCTATGCATATATATTGTTAAAAAAGCAATAATAAAGCTAAAATTACTATATGATTACTGTGGAAAGGCTGTCAGGAACTTATTGATTGAGCTCTACAGCTCACGCTCTTTTTATGATTTACATTACATCCTGACTAATTACATTATCCTTTCCGTTCTATTCCAACATGTATTTGTTATCATATAATCCAACCATATTCCCACAGTTGAAAATTGTATTGAATTTTATAACGATTTGAATAAAATCTTTAAAAAAGATGAAATCCCTCAAAACTTTTCGATCCCTTTTATCATCACGCAATAAGCATTAGAACAAATATCAAATGCGGTCAAAGAAAAACTCAAATAGTGATTAACCTATTTATATTGAGCCAACGTTTCGCTCCCACATTGCAGGGCTTCATCTGGGCTACAGACTCGAAGTCAGAGCCTAAGTGAAGTCAGCCACTTAGGCTCTGACTGCCACATCTTTTTATCTTCCTTTTATTATTACACACGGTCAATCAGGGATCTTCCAAAATAAAATGGGTTAAACAGATTAAAAAAAATTTATTTTCTCCTATTCTGTTAATTTTTGATATTATTTATTATATTTTTTATATATGTTTATTTGTTGTTTCAGGTAAATATCAGTCTAGATGTCTAATTAAATAAAAGAAAAAGAGAGAGTCTACTACGTAATCAAGGTATTTAAAGAAAGGATATAAAAAATAATAATGAACTAATTAAGAAAAAAATAAAAAAATTACTGCTTTAGTGACTATTAACAATTTAATGTACAATTAAAATTAATCATGTATAAGAATAAATTTTTATTTTTGATTATATTATACAGGTTTATTAAATTTATCATTATCATATACTTATCATATATATATTTTTGTATTGTAATTTAATTTTTAGTTGATTATCAATTAATTTAACCATTTTTCTCTTATAGTATATAAGATATATATCTTATGGAAAGATAGATAATATTTAACATAAATATTATTGGATGTTTTAATATTTACGAAAAATCTGTAAACATAAATATATAGACTCATATAATAAACACTTCTTTCGTTTTCCTTTTATTTCATTTATTGGATTATTCCTTATGATTATGAATAGTTAAATGATTTTTTTTTATTATTATCTTTTTGATAATAATAAAAAAAATAAACCGTTGGTTCAGAAATTGTACCTTTTCATTTATTATTTTTAGTTCAAATGTATTTTATTTTTTATAATTTTTTTAATGATGGTCTATAATTTCATTTTTATTTTGTATTTTACTATAAGGCACTGAAGCCTAATTTTGACCCCTGTAATATTATTCTAATGGGATCAATCCCTTAATAAATAAAGAATATTATTATAATTATTATTATACACTCTGGATAATCCGGCGACGTCTCGATCTCCACTTGGACGGATAATACGGGATAGCACCGTATTGAGGATACTGTTAGCCATGTATTGAATAACAAATAGTTATACATTTAATCCATAAGATCGTTAGCGGGTCTGTGGTCAGAGAATTACTCATGGAGCGAAAATTCCCCAAGGGGCATAAATTGCTACAGCCATCTGAAATATGCTGTATCAGAAGTGCAACCAGATTCCTCGCCTAACAATGATAATGACCGGGGTCTATGTCCTCGATTGCGGGGGAATTGAAGACCCAATGAAAATGGAACCACTCTCAATAATTCCAGGCGATGATTGGCCGTACTCGTTTATATTCATACTAGTTTTAGATCTGTTTTGTAGCGATCCATTAAACCTCAACTGCCTAGAAGTTGCATACTTCTGGAAGAATTTAAGAAATTCGAGATGTTGGTAGAGGTGATGAGACTTCTCAGGGAGAATGGGTAACATAGCGGCGAATGTCAGAAACACCTTAAGATTCGGTCTCTTCGAAATATTCGAGTTTATTTTGTGCACGGCGATGATAATTACAGATATAAAAACGATTTTTTTTAAACTTTATTATTGACCACGATAATATGCTCTACGAAGATAAATAAGTAAAATTTTAAAACTTTATGTAATAAAATGAAACAATTCCTTTTATCATTAACGATATCCTGCAATAATAATATCAACGAACGAATATAAACATTATTTGTTTTTTTCATTAATATATTCTAATCCACAGAGAGCGGGTAGCTCAGTGGTAAGTCACTGTGATACTAACTTTAAGTACAAGTGTTCGAATCCGGCTGTGGCAGTTAATTATTTTCTGTTTAATGTTTTCGGGGTCCATCCAGCCTTATGAAATGGGTACCCTAATTGGGTAAAAATCTGGTGGTCGAGAGTTATTCTGACCAAATCATATCCTTGCACAACCGTTGGTCTGATAGCAGTATTTCCTTACAAAGTACTGCAATCCTGAACCAATAGATATTCTAATTTATCCCTAATACAGGGATCAGGGTATATGTTAACTATTATCAGTCGTCTAGCACATTTACCATAATAGGAAGCGGAACCTAATTTTACCTCACAAAGTAAAAAGGTTTAACAAGTCGAGAGAAAACTTTCAGTCATACATGGCTAAAATATTCTCATCATTTGATTTGTACTTTTTTGCCTACTCAACAATTATGTAAAACTTTTTATTATTTGTTGATGATTGTATCAATCATACTTAAACTACTCCCCTTCCCCTGCCTCCCCCCAAGATGGTTACAAAAAAAATAAATAAATTAGCAAAATTAGGAGGAGAAATAAACTCGCAGAAAAATTCAAATTCCTAATTCATTTGTGCACTTTTTGAATATGAGCTTTACTCGAGTCGAAGCAGTAATCTTCTAATACCGCTCAACAAAATTGTTTAGCACCCGAGAATTGATAACAAATATTTTAAAATTCTACTATTTAAAGCTGAATTTTCTATACAAGCAGACGTAAAACTATATACCCCCGAGATTTTCAGTCAAAATTAGGAGAGGACAATGCACTGGTATAAAAACTCAAAATTCATGTCGTTTTGTTGCATTAGTGCACTTTTTAAGATGAATTTTCCGAGGAGTCGACACAGTGACTTTATAATGCAGGTGGAGAACGTCGTTTAGCAATGGGATTGTGTAGTTTCTTAGTGGAAAATTGGAAGCAACTAATCTTCTAAATCCACACAGTTGGACGAAAAGAAAAAATATTTTGAATTATATCTACTATGCAATTCTAATTTTGACAGAAAAATATTCTTTGCGTCTAAGGATTGTGTAACTTTAAGTGTTTTTTATATGAATTTAGTAGTATATTATATTTATAGGCCTTAATGCCAAAGGTTAGTTGTACTTTTTTGATAATCTTCATTTTATTAAGGCATTGTATTATCTATTCAACAAAGGAAAGCTATCCAACATGTTTAGGATTAAAATATTCAAAAATTTACATACTATATTGCCAATTAAATGTCTTAAAAATAATTAATACTTTAATCAAAAGTTGATGGGCAATTTACAAAGTCATAAAGGAGGCATATGCCATCTAATAGCGATAATCATAAAAAATAAAACAATTATGTTCTGAAAAACTCAAAGCAAGATTAAAAAAAAAAAATCATCGACTCCTAACAAATGGATAAAAAAACTATCACACGATAGGCTGTATGATTAGTAAATGATTACTCAATCCTCTTGGGTCAGGATTTCGTGAATCCCTAAGGCAGCTCCTTATCTCATACATCTCCATGTCTATATTGGTGATTTTCGTTCCTATAATATCTCCATTGTGAGTTAATTGCTTTTGTTTGAATGCTATTATAACATTGTATAATTATTTATAATTTATAAATCAATCATAAGTTAATATATTATAAAACATAATCTTGTATCAAATAGTAAACAGTAGCACTTAATCTAGAAGAATCGAACATTAAGAAGTAATGAACTATGCACTACACTCAGCTAATATTAATTAATCATAGGCAAAATTACTTAATAAAAAAATAATATAACATAACTAATAGCGAATTTCATAAGTTAAAAAGCTTTTGTTACCGTAGAGTACATCTTAACAGTTGCAGCAATAATAAACTGAGATTTCTATAACTTAAAATTTGTCCAAGATTTTAGTAAAACTCCGGTAACTTAGTGACCTGTTTCTGGACTACAGTTCTGTTCACCAGGTTACCAAGGTTACCTGAAACTAAAATAACTTCCAAACTCCGCAATGCCTATCGCTAATGTTAGAAATTGTGGGGTATGATTATTTATTCTTTCACTGTAGCCGTGAGTCAACCATGTGGGTTAGAAAGTACTATATAAAATGGGTACCTTTAATTGGAGTTAAAGAAATGCTTTACTCATCCACGCTGCCCAAATACATCGGGTTGATACATTACACAGCATACCAATAAATCCGTGATCGGGCATAGATAAATTACATATATTTACATGATATAATAAAAAAGAAAGAAAACAGTTGTTTTTTTTCTACAGTTTCCTTTTACAATCAATTCCAGTACATACTAAATAAAAATATTTCAATTCATTTTTTTCCCTTTCTTGTCCCTTCCATTTCACCATTTCACAATTTTTATTTCATTTGATCGAAAAATTCACTTTCCTGAATTCCCCTTTTCAGATACTCTCCAGTCCAACAAATTCACTATTATACAGTATACATAAGTTTAAAAAAATGAAATGAAACTTAATGAATAAATAAGTTAAAACACACAAATCGACCGGTCCACCTACTAAAATAAATAAATAAAACAATGAATAATCTCAGAGCTAATTCCCATGCAGGTGATGGGATCTCATTTATGATCCCCAGGGAGGCCAAAATAATATTTTGCACCAAGATCGCAATATCCCCGCTGTATAAAAACCTGGCGATAG
The DNA here is from genome assembly GCF_000696795.3 of Halyomorpha halys. Classification (NCBI taxonomy): domain Eukaryota; kingdom Metazoa; phylum Arthropoda; class Insecta; order Hemiptera; family Pentatomidae; genus Halyomorpha; species Halyomorpha halys. Next base: position 293,510 of record NW_027116029.1, on the reverse strand, counting down.
AGTGTTATCAACAAAATACTACAGTTGTTCAAGAAACAGTCCTTCCATACAAAGTACTGAACACCTTTTTTTTTTTCTTTTTTTTAAATTTAGTTACCGAATTCAATACCAATGATCTTCTTTCCACACCAATAAATTATGGACTTTTTGGTATCTATAACAATATTGCTATTGTAGAAGATAAGGAACCACCACCTGATATTACAGAATAGAATGCAATAAAACGAAAAGTAAAACCTTAAGACCAACAAAGCTAGAGAAGTTTAGTTAAGCGACCATAAATCAATGAGGTCTTTAAAGAAAGTATAACCTATAAAGAAAAATAATCGTGATATAATGGCATTTATCTCGAAAATATCTCTGGATCTCTGGAATCTACAGGCCATCAGTAATTCTATCAGTTGTGGTGGGTTTAAAGACCTCTTAATGTAAGGTATAAAATATCTGCTTGGACAATGGACCATAAACAAAGATATGCGCCAACACGCGAGCCTGCTCCTAACTCGAGCTAATTCTATTGTGGAGCCGAACGGGATAAAGATCCGGAGGACAGGTATTTGGCCAGAAAGGTGTGTAAATGTAGGGGATTACCGGTGAGTGAGGAGGCAGGGAGGTTGCCCGGGAGGGAGGGGCCAATAAATCGATGGGGAGCAGCCTGGGGTAATGCTGCAGGATCGGCATTCCTCCTCGATCCCCTCCTTCCTCCCCGGCTGTCTCTTGTACTCCCAGCTTTATATCCGCTCTATCTGTCTATACCTTCGGGGGTAAGATCATTATGGACTCTTTAGGAGCATATTTTTTTTTTGATATTTTTTTTTTATTTATTGATATTAACAACAGTATTAAATATATACAATAAGTAAATGTGATCTGAATTATATTACAATGGCATGATACAGATATGTAGAGAATCTACTCAGTGATAGAACTTCAATAAAATTTTTAGAGGAGAAGATCTCTTCTTTTCAGAGGACAAGGAGGATTATCAGGGATTAAAGGAGAAGCCTGGCTAGAAAGGAAATGGGCTTGGGTGTTTTAGGAGGTTATAATGGAAGAATTGGTATCTGTGATTGATCTGTGACAAAGTAGGGAGCATTAAGGACTTTACGAAGGATTTTGGATTGTAAGGATTGGATACAAGAGCTCCAATGTTCATCTCCAAGTCCAGATACAATTATAATTACAGGGAAAGACGATAAGATAAAACCCCAATGTGTTTTTAATATATTGGTCTGAATGCATTACCAAGTATGTTGAAGGCTATTTTCAGTTTTAAGGACCAAATTTTTTAGTTAGTAAAAAAAATCAAAGTTGGGTTGTAGACTTTTGGTTAAGACAATCCAAAAAAAAAATATTTTTTCCAAAAAAAAAAGTAAGTACAGAATTATTTTCCTGAATAACATATTTCGTTTACTTCAAGAGAAACAAATGACTTATTATTTTAAAAAATAACTTTTTTCATTAATTTATAACTTAACTCTATATTAACTCTACCTCAACAAACTCCTTGGACATTAAGTTATAAATACATGAGAAATTAGAGAATATCATCCCGTTCCTTTGTGAAGCATGATTTATTAACTCATATTTGTCATCATGAATTATTACTAATAGAAAACAAGGCTATCGCATGAAGTGCTAGAAGGAAGAAAACCACAAGGAACCATCTGAGGAAGCTGATGTGGAGGCAGACCTAGGCTGGTTGGGGTGAGGGATGGAGAAGAAATATCGCTGACAGATACGAATTGTGAAGGATAGTCTCAGAGGACAAACTCCCGAATTATATAAATACAAGATTAATTTTTATATAAGAATAGGGTGTTTTTCTAGATATAAAACATATTTTCGATCGTATTTGGCGCGGTTTAGTCCAACAACCTTATCAATTCCTTCAGTCTACATACATCCTAAATCTCCGTATATTATATCCATCTGTATGTACAAATGTACAAAGTCAGTTTGATTTTCTCGTCACATCCATCGTTGCTCGGTCCTACAGGAAGTACCGTAGATGACATCCTCACTACTGTTTATACAGCTGACATCCTAACACTTTTTCTCATAGGTAATGCTGATGTCACTAACGTGCTATTAGTCAATGACGATTTACTGGAACTCAAATTATATGTCACATTCCTTGAAAATGGTGTAGAAATTAGAGAATTAAGATGCCCGTAAATCCCCCCCCCAAAAAAAACAGAATATTGCATCCACGTTCATGATATTCTGTAAATTTAAAAAAAAAATTTGCCACTTCCTCACCATTATTTACCGAGTAAGTGAAAGCAGTAAATGGAATTTGAAAATCATACACTACAAAAACATAAATATATTTTTATCATAGAAATGGAAATTAATGGTGATTCTCTTAATTCAATAGGTGCATGTAGCCAAATGAAATTTGTTTTTAGCCAAAGCTGGGCAAAAATTAATTATGAATAAAACAACAATTAAATTGTCTTGGATATATTGTATATTTCTGTATTTCTATACAATTTTTTGATAAATAAATATTTTATTCATGACAATCTAGTCGCACTTTAAATTATAACTGTGCCAACAAGTTTGCAGTGGGACAGAACAACTACAAGTCCCATCTTCACATAGCGGTAGCACCTTTTGGACACATATATCCAGAGTTTTTATATTAAAATCAGGTTTCGTATTAACAACATCTCCTCAATATTTATGCTTAGTGAAGCCTGTTGTTACTTCCATGATAAATAGACGTTAAAAGCACAACTTTTTGGAAGTATTAATTTCCTAAGGAGCGAGGATAGCAACTATTACGTTGTATACATTCATTATCGACTGAGACAACTCGTTAGGAGTCAGGAGAGGCGGAGGGCAGAGACAAGAGAGATGAAAAGTGAATGACTAAGATGGCGGGGTGCTCTATGGTGGGTGACATTTCTATTCATAACTCCTCCAAGACCCAGCCACACAATAGCGGTCTGTTCCCTTTGAGCCACCGGCACGTCCCCTCCGCTCCTTCAGCTCCTTCAAGGGTCTCAGGAAGAGTAATGTTTAGGCTTCTGCTTCCCTACTTCCGTCTAGGTTCCATCATTAACAGCTCGAAGAGGATTGAGCAATCTATTCAACGAGGAGTAGGTATAGAAGCAGCTTGTCAAAGAGGCAGTAATGTTGGTTCTTTTGTAACTTCCAGTGTTCTTTATCCTGAATATTATTCCATATTTGGTTGAACACAATGTTGAAGTATTCTTCGATAGCAAAAAATATAGAGTCTATTTGGGTAAAAATTTCACTGACCAACAAATGAAGAAGTATTAAAAACACTACGAAGCAGCGAATAAGCTCTGCAAATGGAAACAGATGAGAAGAAGTAGTTATTTTTTCCTCAATTGTGGGTGCCATAACCCAACTCTCCTTCTAAGCAAATATGACGCTAAGGAGTGGGGATTAGGCCACGCCCTTTAATATTAAAGTTAATAAGGGTTTCGCACATAATGTAATTAAATCTGTAAAACCGCTCATTTAATCGCAAATGTGAAGAAAATACAAGTTGTAGTAAATGTTATTCCTAAAAATTAGGTACAACTGTAATCAGAATATACTATGCCGTTCTCGAGAAATTCATGCGTCTTTCTCTGTTCTCAGACTCATTTCAATGTGAATATTAAGTTCCCCAAAATATGTGTCAATTTTTCAATTAATATTAGGAACGAATAATAAAAAAATAATTTATTTCAAGGAAAACATTAAAATATAAAGTTTCATACAAATAAATATAATATAAAATAATTGTTTTTGATTTAATGGGAAAGTAATATAAAAAAAAATTAAAAAAGTAAACAATATTTTTTAGAATATTTAATGTTTATAACAAAAAAGTGACAGAGAATTTATAGTAATTCAAAAAACCAATTTCAACAACAAAATAGGAGCACGCTTTGGGTAACTTTTTTTTAAAACCCTTGCATTGCTATTTCTTACATGCAGTGGTGGCTGAAACTATCAACTGTTAAATATGTCGTACTGGATGCCACGCCTACGAAAGGAATAGATCCCACTGAAAACATAAACTATTTGATTAACAGCCATGGTTATGAATCAATTATTTTATATTTTCAATTCATTTTTATGAATACTTCCAAATTTGTTAGTCTATTATTTATTTTTATTTTTATGTTTCGCTGAATGATGGTCGTTATCTCTTTTTGTTTTACAGCCCTAATGAAGACCTGAAAATCAGGTCGAAACGTCCCCCCCCCCGACCATCTTCTTCTCTTATATATAAATCATCTTTTTAATGTAACAATCTTTTTTTTTTTAAAAAAAATTAAAAACATATCAGAATTAAAATCACCATAAATATTATACATTATACCATTCATCTTATTAATCACAATATTATCATCATACATGATTTTTTTTATTGAACAGTTTTCTTATTGCTCTTGTTAATAATTAAGAGATACCTAAAAAAATAATTACGCAAAATATTTATCATTTAATTAACTTGTGTTAGCATTCTCGTACTTTCTATTATTTTTTAATACATTTTAGTTAGAATAAAATTTATTATTTGACTCTATTATTTTATTTATTATTTAATTTATTATTCACTATACTAACATCATTGGAAAATCTATCTTTTGGGAAACGGATTATAAATATATATATTTTTTTTTAATAAAACACATTTTTTCTTTCTATCCAATCGAATAGTTTAACGTCAAATAATGGTTTAACATGGTTCTACCAATTGTTTAACATTAAAATGATTTTACATCGAGATCGGTACAATAATTGATCAACTGTTAGTATAACTGATTTGGTTTCGGCATTTATGCAGAGGACCCTTGCGGTATTGGATGACTTCAGCAGTGACAGCGGACGGACAATACCATAGCTGATGGGCCGTGCTGTGACGGTCATTGGAACCTCCGCGGGGTGTAGGCTCTTTAATAGACACTACTGATATCTTGTAACAGTTACATTCTGTTTGATAGTATTTTCTATTGAGGCCGTTACAGTTAGCAATGTCGAAACGTTTCTTAGCGTCTAATGTGTACAAAGGAGCTAAAACACCTCTTGTAGAGTAACAGTTAGCAGATTATCAAGGGTGTCTCTGTATTTCTAATCTACAAATAGTATATTTACTGTAACAATATTACATGAGCATAAATTCTAAATTAACTTCCTATTTGTATCATTACGATGACTAGATCCTTCTTTAACCTATAGATTAGAGATACGGCCTTTCAAATTATTTACTAAACAACTTTAGGTTATAAATATCACGCTTGTTAAAATCATTAATTTATATATAATCTTTACACTTTCTTGAGAATGGTTTTATTGTTTAAATAAAATAAATTCTATCCAATTTTAGTCTCAAAACAATTTATATCACTTTATAATTGCGACGTTTCGGCCAATTCGGCCATCCTCAGGGACAATCTTAATATTATTTTAGAACCACATCAATCTAAAAAAAAAACTCTATGCAGGCTATTCAACAATCTGTTACAACAATCTTGTTATTTCAATCAATCATTGAAACAAATTATAGTAGTGAAGGTTGACTGTGATTAAATATCACTTATGTTTAATTTAATTTAATATGTTGAATTGACAAAATAGGGTAATTGTGGACTGAAATGATTAATTAATTGTGAAATTGATGACCTGGGCAGAATAGCCTGCATAAAGTTTTGTGATTCTAAAATTGTATTAAGATTATCTTGAGGATGGCCGAATAGGCCGAAACGTTTCACTTGTTCAGAATTATAAATAATTATGAGACTAAAATTGGATAAAATTGATTTTATTTAAACATATTTAAGCAATCATTAATTCCTTCACTTTTATAAAGTAGCAAACATTATAAATTGAAATTAAACATTATACATATCATTAATTACTCCTTCAAAGTTTCTATCAACTTCAGTAATACACATCTCAGTTCAATCTTGATTCGTTCTAATTTATGGATCACAGAACTTGTGGGCGAATGGGATAAAGAGGGGTACTACTAAAGGGACTATTTTCTCAACTTATAAAAGTACGCACCGTCATTGTGAGCTCTAACAGCTAAACGACCATTTAAGATACTGGTTTATTGGTAAAAACATGTCCAAAATTAGTCACTGCTTGTAAAATTGCTACTATTAGTAATACAATTGAACAAAGGTTCGATTCTTCATCATTTTAGAAGTCATGTGATTATCGTCAATATGTGGTGACAAGTTACGAAATGGGGGTTTACAGTAAGGTAAACAGTAAGACCGTTTCATTCAGACATTTAATATTCCGATTTTTTATCCTATAGATTTACGTTCGTTGTGTCTTTAATGGTGGTGTATTCCCACCGGTTTGAGTTGTCACAGATATAGACAGTGTGCTATCTACGAAATCTGTGGCAGTTAACACTGTCTACTAACTACTACTACTGTCTAAAAAACTAGTAATAACATTGTTATTTAGAACTTTTAACTAGCTTTAATTTGATGCCTAACAGACATCTGTACATCTAATAGTTCCTGAGATATAGCTGTCATTGGAAAGAGGAGTTTATCTTGCAGGCCACAACCATATTCTAACAAGAGTCGGAAAGTTGAGGTATTCATTCATTCCGTGGGCGAGTCGTGAAATAAAAGTCAACCTGTCCGGGTAGGAACCGAACCAGCACCAGTTACGATATTGCTGCACCCTGGCTTACGATGATCTCATAATGTTTACCTAATAAAACATAATAATTTTATAATTAGCCAGCAGCGGATTTAATAATTAATATTTTTATAAGATATTTCTTTCGATAATTTGTTTTGCAGGTATCTCGGGAGGGAACGGCATATATGACTCGTCAGGAAGGTAACCAACCCTTGCTTATAACGAGGATGACCCGTATTACCAAGATATCATCTACTCCACAGTCGATTAGCAGTTGATGGAGGTTTATGAACCCCGTTCGGACACGCGGATGATTGGATCGTACCATCCATCACTCATCCATCATTCCTTTCCATACTTCCCTCATTCTCTTCGCGAACAACTTCCATCATAGCCTGGTCAAAACTTTAAATTATAGACGATTCAACGTATCTCGATGGAGGTCGTACATCTCCTACCATAGCCATCAAAGGAGTAGGTACCTCGACCTTCCGTAAATGGAAGGAACCGTTATTTTTAAAGTCTCCCCCGTGTATTTGTTCCTAATAAAAATACTGGACTCGCGTGATGCGGTGTCCAGGAAACTGCTATAATTGCTCGGACCTTTACTGCCCTCAACTGCCTGCAATAAAAACGCACAAAAGGTTAATGATCCACCAATTTTACTAACACTAACGGTCCACTGCGGAATTTCCTTTCGTGTGCTTTATGTCCGTGTAATTGTTCTTTGGTTTACGTTATAAAACTGTTTGCGAATATTTTTCAGATTAGTTTACCAACAATTCAATTACTCACAACAGTTCTTCCAAATTGTACTATTTTAAATGATGAATCATTTACTTACTTAAGTTAATGATGAATCATGTACTTCTATAATTCATTATTCATCACTAACAAACAGTTTACAACTATCATAATTTTTGGTACCTTTGAGAGTGCTGGTTTTTAATGGTAATCGCAATAAAACTTTAAAATGGAACGAAAAATATTTGAAATTCCTCAAAAACTATATTAGTTTAAACACAATAATAACGTCCAATATAAAAAAAAGAGATGAAATGCAACAATATGCTTGATAAATAAAATACAAACATTTCTCATATCTTTATTTATTGTATACCAGGTAGCGAGTTTGCCAATATAGCCAGTAATAATTACGAATATTTCTCATACAAACACAATCGAAATTGAGTGATGATACCCCACATCAACCACTCCTGTATTTTACTCAGCCCGGCGCCCTAAACGCGATTTACTTACAGCCTGTGCATAGTAAAAAACCCAAGAGGAGAAAAATATTTTAAAGTATTCAGAAAAATTTTACTAACTTCTACGAACAAGGAAGGATAACCATTTATTCTTCCGATGTTGCAATGGGTGTGATAATAAACAAAAAGCAATGACAACGGAAGGTTATTTGTGACAGCTGGGACGCGAGGGGTTGTGTGGGCGTAAGGGCCCATTACGAGGAGACACCTGGTCCATTCGTTCCAACGCACGATTCCAAAGAGGTCTGACAACAGCCTCTTTAATCGGTTCAATTTTCCTTCTTTTACACGGAGGATTCTAATCTAAAAGGTGTCTTCAGTTTTTCCATTTCATTTTGTATCTATACTGCTGAAAAAAACTTTAGAATCGAATCAACAAGTGAGAAAAAGACAATTTGAATTTTATTTTTGATCCCATAGTACATTATGTAGATAATAATACTGAAAATTTATAACTAGAAAGTTTTCTGATCGTAAAATTGATTAGAGTAAAACTTCCAAAACACTGGCCATCTCAAACGGCAATCAGACAAATGAGCGTTCTTCGCGCTATTGAAAACCCAACACTTAAAAACGTATTAACCCTAGACATCCAGAACATCACAGGGGTGAAACAGATGTAGTTTTAATTTGGGTTTCGTGTGTGTGTGAGAGTGTTAGTACGCCCGCCATTAGGAAAGAAGAAAAATCATTTGAATGTCAAGGAATGAAACATAAGTGAAACTGAAGGTGAGAAATTAGCTATGAATTAAATTATTCTTTATTTATTTTTTTATTAAATCGGCTACTAGCTAATTATGAAAACTTTATTTTTATTTGGTGAACATTATGAGGTCGTCGTAAGTCATATGCAGCAATCTCATAACTGGTGCCGGTTCGGTTCCTGCCTGGGCAGGTTGACTTTTATTTCATAATGCGCCCACGGAATGAAAAACTCAACCTTCCCATTCCTGTTAGAAGATGATTGTGACCTGCAAGATAAACCCTACTTTCCCACATGACAACAATATCTCAGGAACTATTAGGTGTACAGATGTCTTTAAGGAATCAAATTAAATATACTACACAGTAGGTTGTTTTTCGTAAGAGAAGTAAATATTTGCAAAGTATATTTAAAAAATGTTGATTTCTCGTTTTTCTTACGAAAAGGTTTGCTTATGACGGCTATATCTCAGGAACTGTTAGGAAAAAAATAAAGCTTGTTAACCGAACTAAAAAAAGTTGTATTGAACAATCGCTAGGAAGATGCTAAACAAAAAAATAAAGAAAGGCAAATGTTATATCGCCTGTTGAGAATTAAAATGACGAAAGTCTAAAATCCGTCATATGAAGAAGGTCTTGCATCTTTATTTTGTTTTTCGTCTAACTTAACCGGGAGCACAGTGGCATAGTAGTAAGGCACTATGCTACTAGCTCCAACGATCAGGTTTCGTATCCGGCTGTGGCAGATAATTATTTTCTCTTACACTATAGCCGAGTCAATCTGGGTTCTTGAACCTTCATAGTACATTCATCTAGCTTCAATTTGGGTACTAATAGGTACTATACGTCTAATAATTCCTTAGATATAATTTTTCATATTCAACTTGAATTCAGAAAAAAATTTTGCACTTTATTGGTGAAAATCAGAAAAACTGGTACTCCTTCTTCTCAGATGAGAACTAATAGACAACTGTATGTCGTCCTTATGGGAGTAGTAGTTATATTGATTTTTTTGTTATTTGAAAAAAATTTTGCTGTTTGAAAAACTATATCTCGGGAACTATTGAACGTAGAATTTCTATTAAGGATCATATTATGCTAATATATCATATTTATTCTATTTTAAATGATTTTCTATTAAGTTTTATAATGTTACAGCTATTATAAAAATATGGAGCTCTGAAGGAAAAATTATGGCTGGCAGAGTCATCAATTCTGACCAGTAACTGTATAGAGTTTTCTTTAAAATTGGGATTGAATGCCTTTTTTTCCGGACTTCTTTGACTATTCATATTAAAACAAATCCGGAGTTTTAATTTAAAAAAAAAAAAAAAAAACTATTTATTTTTTCTGCATAATTTTATTTAAACTATTTCCCAATTAAGGAAAATTATCATAATTCTTCAAAGTAATTTTACCATAAAACAGGATATTAAGATCATCAGGAGAGAGCTTGAAAGCGGAAAATAGGTTAACCAATGGCGGTAGGTAGGAAGAAAAGAAAGAGCACAGCGCATCCTCCTCACGTAGTAAGGTAGTGATAATATTTCTAAGAAAAGAATATTTTTTATAAAAATGTTTAAAAATTTAAAGTGTTCATAATTAATATTTTTAAAATTTATATTTAATAAATACTTATGAAATATAACCGTTTATAAATACATCAATGTGCTACATTTATACCCCACATGCCCAAGTTTATGTTTATCTATGAATGTGTGTTCGTACATATATAATTATAAGCATTTTTTTAAATCAATCTATATAAATTTATATCGTTCGCTGTACAAAAAAAGTTTAATATTTCCCAATTATATTAATATGCAGGAATTAAAAATATGAATATATTTTGTTTTCATACTCATAAAAACGAACCGGTACTTCAGTCATCTAATACAGGAGTTTCTTGCTCCATCGAATGCGGAAACCCGTTACTGCCAATGAAACTGCTAATCTGACTTTTTTTCATAATGCAATTAAATTTTCGATGAAAGAACAGGAATCGATCGTAATATAGCAACATTAAATCTCTCATCTAGGGAATTCAACCATAATTCTACTTATAAGGCTTTCGTCAAATACGGAAACATGGGGACTTAAAAACTACAGCCAGATGTTAATTATAAAGCAGTAAAAACGTCTTTAGGAAAAGTAAAAGCTCTAACGGATCGATTCACACCGCTATCATTGGGCCAGCCTTATGTACAAATAATTATGTTTTTTAATTAATTAACTAACTTACTCCACTGGGAAATATTTTTTTTTTTACATGCTACTGGGGAAGTAGGTAGCTTTGATCTTTAACCCTTTCTCTCCCTGTGGGACAATACGTCACAGTGGACCCTTGTTGTTCCCTACCACTGGGATGGCCCATTTTCTAATCCCCCCCAAAAAAAAATGCATCTTAAATAAATCTTTCAAAAATGCTATAGGACCGTCATTAAATCAGGGTTTAGCGGGGCGGGTCGGCCAGTAAGGATTCCTTTATAATATTTTCGGAGTTATGATCTCCTCTTATGAAATTGTGACATATATGTTCCTAAATCCTTTTTTGCTCTACTTTCTACATCTTTCTGAATAGTCTAGTGAGAAAATCATAGTAGCATGTTAAATATTGATAAAGTAATGATTTTTTTACTCAAATTTATGCTCGTTTAAATATATGAGAGATCCTATTAATTCATATTATAAGCATTAATTAAAAAAAAATAAGTATTTTGGTAGTTGGAGCATCGTAAGTCTTATTAATATTGTTGTAGAACATTTTTTTTCATTAAATATTTATTAAGTAATTAAGAAGCAAATGCCACTTTTTAGTTATTAATCTCTTTCCTAGTCTTTATTTCAGAAAATTTCACTCCTGATGACTGCGCTAGAAATTAAGGTTACATTGCTCCAGTATATCTGTCCTCATTTTTTGTGCTAATTCTCTCAATTTTATTTTTATAGTATGATTGTTTTTAATTGTCAACATCCTTTCAATAAAGTAGTA
>NW_027116029.1:276836-281747 GCF_000696795.3 Halyomorpha halys | reverse complement strand
TTTTTTAAATTATTTTACTCAACTTTTAATTCCAAGAGTTTTTCATACAAAAATAATTTATAAAATAGTATATATTTATTTTACTTTTAAGTGTTAACATTGCTAGTTTTTTAATGAAATTCACATATAAACAGTATAAATTAACGCATTTTTCTTTAAATTTAACCTTTAAGGAAGTTGGGGTATACATTTCAGACTCTTCCAATCTACTTTGACGGTACCAGGTAAATACATGCACGAATAAGTTCTTGTTCAGAAACTTGAATGAAACTATACACAAACCTCACAACTAAGAAACTTACTTACCATTAATGGTTAGATGTAGTATTTCTGAATATGCAAATAATTGTTTATAATAATTATAAATATATAATTATGATTAAATGGAGAACAGATATAAACGTACTCGGATTCACACAGCCTTCTCTTTTCTAGAGATGAAGAATCTCAATTACTTTATAATCATTTTAGAAAAAACCAACAAGAAGTAAAAACCAAGTTTAAAAAAAAATGAGTTACGTCTGCACTAACATAAATAGAAAAACGTCCATACTAACAATAGTGTTGTTAGAAAAAAAATGCATGTAACTGCATGTTATTTGAAGCATGGAGTGCTGCTATTTTAGCAATTATTTACCAGAGGAAAAAACAAAAAATACTGTATGAGGAAGTAGGCAATACAACGGGATAATGACAAGTCTAATTTTCTGGTTTCCACAACATATAATTATAAGAAACTACTGTAAGTACAAGAGGAGGCGTCTTGCTTCATTTTTTTCTTGAACTGATTTAGTAGCGAAATAAACGCAACACTTCAGAATGATTCTGCTGTTAATTTATAACATTATCTCCAATTTTTGTTTGTAAAAAGTACCTACATTCTTAATTTTCAGTTGTCATGCTGAAAGTTTGTGACTGAAGAGTTCAAAATATAGAAGTAGGGTTCGAAAGGCGTTGACCTTTTCTAAAGCAGTTAAGTAGTGAACTACAATAAATTTCTACGACTGAAGATTATTATTATTTACCATTATTATACTGCGATAGAATTCATATATTCTAAAGACAACCTTTTCCAAAGCAGTTATGAAGTGAGATGCATTAAATACGACTAAAACACAATAGATTTAAACAAAGATGGAATATACATGATTTTTATTTACCACAATTAAACTACAGAATTCATTTTATAGATCACCATTTCATTTACCGTGTATTTCAATACATCTCCAATGAACATAAATAAATTAGATATCATAGCAAACTCACTAAAGTAATACATCGTTATTCTATCAACATAATTAACCATCTGAAATAAAATATATTGGAGATTTTCTCAACAGATTACTAAAAAACATATTGATGAGTTCTCTTAATTTTACAATAATTAAAAAACAGAAAGTAGTTTTTAACCCCAGTCTTTTTTCTTCTTTCAGAAAGAATACCCGTCATCTAAGTATCTACAACCAATTTATATTATGATACATACAATATATAAAAGCATATATACTATATTTTGGCCTCTGGTTTATTCATTTATCTAAACCTATTTGTCAATCTCAAAGAAAAAAATAAATTAAAACAAGAACAACATAAGGCGAGGTAATATTCCAACCTATGTCTAAATCAGCGAAGCCGTAGACGACTGTTCATAAGGAAATTCAAAGAGGTCTTGGCTGAGTAGAGACTTTAACGGTCGGCAAGAAGGCCAACTGAGATAGACTTCCTGAAAAAGCCGTTTACCTTGTGGTACATAAAGTCTCTTCGATCTACTTGAGGTGCCCCACCTTCTAACAACCTGCTTTAGAAAACATTCTGACTCACTGCAAATGTCATAATTATTTATTTTTATCTTCTTTGTTTATTATCATCAAGTGATTGATGAGTTAGTTCACTTCTGATCCTTAATGTTAAACCCTCCATGTGATACTAATCAATTAGATAACTGTATCTACTGAATAATTATAATAATTATTTAAAAAACGAACGTGGTCACTCAAATAATTTTTTTTAAATACTCTCATTGCAAATACACTTATTTAAAGTATTAAAACTTAGGCAGTCAAATTATGAGCCATTAACTCACCAAAATAAGTTTATTATTTATTTTTCAACAAGCTATTTAATATGTTATTTTACTTATAAATATAATTAAATATCTTGTTTGAGATAGGTTTATTGATTAGTTATAATAAAAATCGTGAGTACCGACTTAATGAGGCTGGATAGATCAGGAGGGCTCCCAAACCCACAGGGTCAACTCACGGCACAGGAACAGAATAAATAATTATCTGTCAGCCGGATTCGAACTCGGAGTCTTAGAATATGTTAATTGAAATAGGTTTAAATTGATCCAGATGTGCCGACACCTCTTTGGCGGAAAAAAATTATGCATTTACATAAAAATCCTAGCTTTACTTAAAACCAAACAAATCAATGGTCCCCTCTCGAGAAGGAGAACCTTGAATAATCGTACTAAATATTTATTTTCCAGAACTGCCCATACAATATCTATGAGTTCCCTGTAATTGATATTGTAATCATATAAATAACTTCTTTTTTTTTTTTTTACTGCACAGTAATATTATTAAATTCATGAACAGTATGAGTGTACTCTAAGAAGAACTAACTGCTTGCAGAGACTGATTAGTCAATATCTCATGGTATGAAGACAAGGAGGTTTAGATGGGCGGGACATATGACTCAAAGCAATCCATTAAGATGCCTTTACACAACAATCAGTGGTAGTATGGTAGACAAGAGACCACTATATATGAGAGGCCAAATACCAGATGGATAGACAGAATCAACAATGATGCGAAAGAGCTGCATGCAGCAAAGTAGAAAGCAGTAGCCCAAGATAGTATGATGTTGAGAAGGATGCTTCGAGTGGCAAAAGATCTATGAAGTCTGTAGAGCCAACCAAAAAAAAAAATGAGTGTACTCTAATATCTACATTGTAGTATTACTAGTTATACTACTACAGTATAGTATAATAGTATTGTTAATAGTTATACTATTACAATATAGCAGAACTATTCCTAATTTGTTAGCCCATGTATTGTAATACATAAATTGTAATAAGCGCGTAAATGCATATAAAATGCAAATGTTTAAATAAACTATTCTTTCTTCTATTAAATATAGATTTCTTTTAAATTATCTCAAAATATTTTTATTTTAAATTTCGAAGAGTAGAATCTGGATGTTCATCAATATTTAAAAGCATTGATATCTATTTCCCATTCCTCATATTAACATAAAATATTAGGGAAGGCAGTCGTTCCCAGCCGACACCCTCCACTAAAACCTCGATTTAGCGAGATCACTTTCGAATCATTTACTTAGAAGAGAAAGAGTTAACTTAAGTTAGTTAAATAGAGCAATCTTTAAAAAGTGTTTAAAATTGGAAAATCTGCGTGAAGATTTATTAGTTAGTAGTTACTTTCACAATTTGATCATTTTACTATGATTTCAATATGGCGTACAAAAATGTGTTTTGGGAACAAGTTTGACATATTTTTATTATTACATGGGATGTATAATATGTTAACGAGATTTTTTTTTAAATGACACAATAATGTTTTCAGCTATCGTATTTAAATATTATATACTAATAACTATGTGAATACCATAAAGTTTGTTGTGATATTATTAGAAGGAAATAGGTCGCGTCGTGAAATGGTTGGACAATGGTATGCATCCCTTACCGCAACTCCAATAATTTCTGGAAATTGTTCTCCGTTGTCCATGGAACTCGTTTTGTTGTTTTGTAATGGTTCGTGATTTCCCTTCACCGGAGTCAATACATGGCGGGCACCAAATGGCAGCACAATGGGGCGACCCCACCCCTGACCCCACTGGCCTACATACCCTAACGAGGGAAAAGAAAAAGTGAATTCAATCCCCCGTAAACAGAATGATAACAGTACTTTACAATGGCTGGATAAATTTCATATTAGCCATGGATTTTGTACGCTTTTACATTTAAATTGAGTCGTTTATTTCATAAAGGTCACAAGTTCAGAATCATCGATTAATACTTTTTTTTTCACAAAATCGATTCTCTAAAGGTCGAAAAATTAGTCTTAGATTTATATGGATTTTTCTGCATTAGTTCTTCTTTTCTTAACCTTTGGAGATGTATATTAGTTATGCCTACTTTTCAATTCCAGAAATATTCTATATATAAATTAATTTCATCATATTTTAGATCTCTAAATTCCTCATAAATTTTTAACAGATAATACCAGAGGGATGATAGATAGATAGTTGTTATGCTTAATGAATATGCTATCATTTGATATGTTTCAAAATTTCTAATTTAAACACTTTTTTTTCAATAAATCATTATTTTGTTTACAATTATACAGCATTTTGGAAAGGTAATGTACTTATATTACTTAATAAAAGTTTTATCCCAAGAAGATTGAATGAACAGGCAAAATTAAAAGTGAAAATCAAGTTTATTCTCCTTATAAATATATATTTCAAATAGGGACTTTGAAAAAAAAAATCTTATTCATGTTCGATTAATGCCATGGAATAGCCTTTTAATTTAATGAAAGGCACGAAAAAAATACTCTTTGTATGATAAGCACACACTAACTATAAAATTTATTAGTGATTCTATATTTTGATTATCATTTAGTATCGATCTACTAAATCAGTTTTTTTAAATACATCAGTATAAGCCATGAGAATGAGCTATTTAAAAATCCATAAGGAAAGAAAACGGCCGCGAGGCCGTCTTAAAATGTTAACGGAAACTAATGATAATGCATCGAATAGCCCAACATTTCTTATCGTTGAAAGAAAAGACGAGCAAGACTTTAAAAGAGTTTCGCCGTTTCTTATTAATAAATTTCTCTCCGGTTATGCAGGAGAATTAAAAAATATTAAAAAACTGAGAAA
>NW_027116029.1:238390-271271 GCF_000696795.3 Halyomorpha halys | reverse complement strand
AAGAATCCATAGACAAAATAATAAAATTTCTCAAAGAAACACAACTTTATTCTAAAATATAATCCACCAATACCGACCAGTGTAAAAAGGAAATAGTCTACATTCAACTATAAGTCAAGAAGATAGATGAAGTAAAAAGGGTGTAATAACCTAGATGTTGATCGCCCTGAATAAAAATCTAATCTAATGAGACATAGAGGTTTAGGTCTTTTATTATTTTATATAGAACAAACCTTCTGATGTATTTATTTACTTTTCTGCTACTGAACCGTAAAAGTAATTCTAAAATTAATCATGAGCGTATTTAAATTGTTTGATGGAATTAAATTGTATGAAAGATATTACTTTATGTCAAAAAAAAATATTAAAGGGCTGTGGACCGAGACACTTTTTTGAAATTATTTAAATAAATTAATTATTTTAGTTTAAAAAATACAACATTTACATATTCATGTATTTAAAACAAGTTTAGTAATAAAGAAAATAAAAAAGTAAAAATATAACCTACAATACATTTACAATATCCTTACTTATCTTGAATAATGTCACATCTGACATAATTATAACGTTGTAATAGTTAGGGGTGTCTTTTGCACGAGACAAACAATTCAGGACCATTATGAATTAAATATAAATAAATAAAACTACTACATAATAATCTTTTAAGGCCAACCAAGCCGATCTGACAATGTAGAAATATATATATAAACTTGTGGCAGTCTTGGGACTGCGTGAAACTTCAGCAAATAAAATTAAAATAATGTATTAATAATAATCATGCTTTTTCTTTTATATCTTAATGCAGAAAACATTAGTTCAAGAATAATAATAAGATTAATTAGAATTGAAGAATTTTTATCTACTGTAAGCTTCTAGCTCTCTTGTTACAATATAAATTTTTTCTTGCTAGAATTGACCAGTGTTATCCTTTCTACTACATCCATTTCATCTCCGTCACGAAATCAATTCATTTCTTTATACTTTTATTTTTTGAATTGTAGGACGTCGGTACAGAAGTTTCACTTAAAAAAAAAAAATAAATAATCTATGAGTGAGGTTGGCCGTAGTATTTACTTTTCATTTTTATTAATTTACAAGTTCTAAATTAATGCACAGTTTATAATTATCTTTAAATGGCCTATTAAATAATCGGCCAGTTGTAAACGCAGAGATGCCTGGTAAATGATCAATAGTGCCATCTAGGCTGTAAGGAAATGCATGGAAAAAAAAATGATATATTACAGTAATATAAACCAGCTCTTATAAATGGTTTTCATATTACATGTCGGTATTTTCATATTGCAAATATCTTATATTATAAATAATTAATTACGGAATGCCTTAAGAGGCGACGCAACGGGTTCGCCAGCGACCTAAAGTTCAGTTTACCTGCCCGCTGAGTTCCTATTACCCTTCCCTCTGACTGAGTCAGAGATGCCTACAGACCCCGTCTAGACTGGCTTCGGCCGATGACCTAACCTCAAGAGGTTCCAACCTCATCAATCTGGATCTTTTGGACACATCGGGGTAACTGACAAAAGCAGTTTAAATTGATCTGACATTAAGTTATGAATTGTGTTAGCGAATTCTGGGCGCCGTTGGAGTTGTTTTCGGAGTGTATAGTACAGGGATTCGGATTTCTATTGCCTAAACATCTGTTTTATAAGAGATTAGCTCTGAAATAAAAATGTCTAAACTCAATTATCTAAATACCAACGTTAGGTCACTGTATAGCTAACTATAACACTTCATTTGTTCTAATTTCCTCGTCATACCTAGGGAATCTGATTTATAAAACAACTATTTTTTTGGAAGAACCATTTCAATTCCAAAATCTAACAACACTTATTTGTAATTATTATACAAATATTTACCTAATCATAAATAAATATTGTTCACATGGCAGCGGAGATGAAGTAGGTAAAGAAACGTACGTTATTAGAAATTATAGATAGGAAAGGAATAAAGAAGGTATCTCAAAAGAAGATAGCACAAGTAATAAAAGATTTGCAGCAGGAAGAAATTCTGTGGGTGAGAAAATAATTGTTCAAGTTGATGGGATGAGATCTGATAATTAAAGGGTTAAAAAAGGATGGTAGATTGAGCGAATTATTTACTGGAAATATTAAAGTTTAACAAATAACTATTAACAGTTACAGTCTAATAAATATATTAAACTATTAAACAAATTTAAATATCTAATTAAACAAATAATATTAGAAGCCAATCCTTCCTCGCCGATCCGCCACACGACCTTTTTCCGTAACCTCCTTTATTTTTATATTTGGTTAATACATACATACATATTACAAGATATATGTATATCAGTGAGTTATTGCCTGTGATTGCAGCAATTTTCATGCGGTTTTTCAATTTCAGGCGCTTTTTAAATATTGCTCAATTTAACTATTTGAAAGTTTCCTCTTTCCGTTTTAAGCTAATATTTCAAAAGTTGTTGTTGATTGTTGCTTAGCGGCGTAAAACCCTCTGGTCATCAACGCCTATGGCATGATAAAAGTAAAAAAAAATGATAAAAATAAAAAAAATAAAAAAAATAAAAATCGAAGATGAGTTATAATTTATAAAGAAGGCGATGTGCTTTTAAAAATTCAAATACTAATGTAATTTTTACCTCATCTGTGAGAGCTTCTGATAAATTTGGGGTCAGTCCTATCCTGTTTATTATTGGCAAATAGTGAGTACACTCTTCAAAAATATGTCTAATCGTAAGAATGGACTGACAATATTTGCACGTTGGAGGTGGTAGTTTTCTGATCAGGTGAGAGTGCGTGAGGAGAGTATGACCAATTCTCAAGCGGGTTTGAGCAACTTCCTCCCTGCGGCTGTTGCGGTAGGATGTTGACCATGGTTTTACTGATCGTTTTATTTCTTTTAATTTACTCGGAGAGCTTTCATCCCACTTGGCCTTCCATTTTTCTAATATTTGTAATTTAAGGGGTGTACTGAGTTCTGATGGGGTAAGAACGGCGGTGTCTCGGCCAGGGAGCGTGAGTGCCTCTCTGGCAGCTTTGTCTGCGAGCTTGTTATTTAATTTTATTTTTTATATTTCAAAAGTGATGTAGATCGTCCGTCGCTCCCCAGGGTCTTTGCGGGGTGAGTCCGGCGTGGTAGGGTTGCCTTTTTGTGTGTTGTGTTCTCGGTGCATCTTGTGGATTTTGTAATTTTTATAAATTTATCTAAAAATTGCCACCTATTGTAAATAGTTAAAATTCCCATAGTTTTAATTATATTCAAAGGTTTTTACAAGCAAGGAATCGCCAAAACACAGGAAACACAATACATATAGATTACATGTTGGATTAGCTGTAAAAAGCTTTAACGAAAAGAATATACAAGGGTTTCTTTTATAAAAAAATATCCAATATCAAGAACACTAACTAATATTATAATCACTATTTACCTTTCAACGGTTGTGCAAGTAGGTGATTTGGTCAGAACCATAATCGAGCTCAATATTCTTATCCAATTAAGGGGCTTGGCGGACCCCGGAGGGCTCCTGAACCTACAGTGCTGACTCATGGCTACAGTGTAACAGAAAATAATTATCTGTCACACCTGGATTCAAACCCGGATCCTAAGAGTTTTTAGCACAATTCCACCTCATATGTATATCTAAAGGAATAATTCATTTGTTTTCTTCAGTCTTACCTCAAAATTACTTTGCTGCGCACATTATACCGGGCTGCTATAGTAAATAATAATTTAAGATTAATTTACAACTCTTGCTAAAAAAGCACATTCGCTAACCCTCATTAAAAATAGATCAATGTCTCTGATATCAAGAGGTGAGAGAGATGTGCTAAGGAGTTGGCAACCGCAGAACTAGTTATGTAGCAATAGCACAGGTGGCGGATGAAGGTTCGCTAGGGGACATAGACTTTCGCCTCGAGTTGTGCAACTGTCCCACATTTGAAGCTGGCTTTTGGAACGCGCGCACCTCCCGGCCTAGCACGTACGGGCGCCAATTATTTTTGCACTTGTAGGAAAGTTAACAACGGCTGGGGAAGAAACATCCGTAGCCTTCTTTTTATAATGGATTCTTTTCTCTACTTTCTTTTCTTTAAAATTTATCTTTATTCATTACACGATTAAAAAAATAAATAAATAAGTCGTATGAATTTATTCTTTAAAAATATTTTTGTACACGAATACATGAGAGTGGGAATTAACAAGTGCCTAATTAAAAAAGAAATTATATATTATATGTATTTAGCAATTCAGTGGTTCCTTTATTATTTATTTATTTGACAATAGATTAATAAATATACATAAGAATATTGGAGGAATATATTTCTATAAATAATTTATTAATTTCGAGACCTTTGACTGAATATATTTATAGTAATGGGAATTTTTAGTCATAAATAAAAAAAAAAAAAAATTGAACATTCTGCCAAAATTTTAGGGTTCTAGATTTTTTTTTTATTCTTGGTTAACAGTACAAGTTACAAATAAATTGGTTATATAAACCTATTGCGATACATGTATGTAAGGACTATGTAGTACTATCATGAAATATAAAGTAGAGTGACAATTATTAACTTAGGACAACTTTTTATACATCAAGATAATACTGGTCATAGCAAAATGACTCATAATATATCATGATAGTAAGGTAGATTGGGGACTTAAAATTAGTTTAAAAAAGTGCAATAATAATTTTATAAGTGTAAACTGACTAGTTACTGTAGACAATTGCATCAGGAATTACAAATGGAATCAATGGAAGAATATATATAAAAAGGTTCATAAAATTCCACTGCCAGTGACCTACAACTTGACAAACCCAACCATAACCCAAAGACTGAATCCTAGGCTGCTGCAGGACATTTTTTCAATCAGAAGTCAATTGTTTTTTTGGTTAAATCCTGGAATGTCACTGTTTTTGCGATTAACATTTCTTTCTCTCTTGTTAAGAATTTTTGTTTTATCTATTTATTTTATCTTTATTTTTTCTTTCTTTCTTATAACATTGTAAATAGTCAGGGGTGTCTTTTGCACGAGACTATACCCTCCATTAAAAAAATAATAAATGTAACTGTAATACTAAACGTGATCAGAGAAGTTACGTGCTCGTTTCCAAATCAACATCCACTGGTAAATATTTTTTAGAATTAATCTATACTTAACTAGCACGCACATGGTAATACGGTAGTACCATTACTCAACGTACCGTTGCGACATTGCTGCAAACAAAAGACCAACTTAAAAAGAATATGATTTTGCAATCAAAAGCACTAGTACTGATAACAAAAAAACCTTTGTTCGTGGGTCACAAAACACTCAATACTGACTTATATATACGAATATTGTATCAAAAGATACAATCGTCCACATAAACACATTACTTCAACGTCTCATTATAATAATTAAGAAAAGTATACAACAGAGTAAATAGAAAAAGAACTGAATGTGAGGCCTTCTTTAGAAGTAATTTAGTTTCTTCTTATGCTGGATCTACATGTTTGCCACTTGCCTCAAATCCAATACTTGTACAAATATTTGGTAAACAAGGGAAGTAAAAAATTTGGCATCCACTCACTTATTTTGTTCTTTTAAATTTTTTCGACTATTATATTCGATTTAATCTATTTTCATTATAAACAGGAATAAAATAAGGATAGGTGAAATCAAAGGAAACGTAAATATGAGCAACGTAAGTTGAAGATAAATTCAACCTTCCTTTCTTAGAACTTTTGTCAGAAACTTCATTATTCAATTATCTAAACATATAAAGTCTGCATAAACACATATTTGCGCTATGTTAAATCAAAAATAAATTGCTAGAGTCAATTAACAAGATTTGAATCAATGTATTTACAACGAATGTATTTACCGAATCGATAGAATTTTAAAATACACATTAGTTAATTATAGAATCGAAAGGTTGGGCGAATTTCATAACTAATTAAAACATGGAATACAAATAATCTCTGTCGGCAGTTCTAAAACAATGCAAATTGAAAACACACGAGTGCATACAGTACAACTACTCTTTGATTTGTGTTCAAAAACAGACACGCGACAAGCCAGTTAATTAATTAAAATTAAAATTAAGGCCAACTTGTACCGGGCTATACAAATAAACCATCCAAGTGCTTGTTCGTGCGCGAATTTGCCATTGCTTGACAAACACGTAGAGGCACTTTTAGATAATAGTAGCTAAGGTCATGATTAATTTCTGAAACTAGTTTGCCACTAACTGTAACTAGACACACAAAATTAACACAATCAGTGAATATATGATTGTGGTTATTTTTTTTTCTTTCACTTACATGCATAGATGGAATACACATAAATACATAGAATATACCGAATTTCGAATTCAATTTTTCGACGGACTAGTGACGCAGCGAGAGGGATGCGCTAGGATCTTATGAATTCTGTTCTACCTCTCACACTTGGTGGATAGAGTGGACTCAGAGATCCTCAGGTCGATTGTGTAAATATTGTATATTCGAGTGTAAATGTGACTAGAGGTTATTTTATTTATTTATTTTTTCATACACATAGTTTGATTATGTTCATTTTCTTTATCCTTCTGTTCGTATATATTTTAAGAGATTTTATTTATATTTATGTAATATTTTTTTCTTTCATTTATTTATTTTTCATTCTTATTTTATTTTATTTTAGTATGAATGTGATCATCCATCACTACTACCTATTGCACACAATAGTGTGGCAGATTGTAATATCTACCAATTAATAAAGTAAAGATTTTTCGACGGAAATAAAAGTTTTGATGATCCCTAAGGCCAAATAACAAGGTCTCGCAAACAGCCTACATCAAATACGAAAACTGAAATTACATATTTAGGGTATGTGTTTACCTGAGATGTTACTGCAACATTTACTTTAAAGTCATCCAAACCAAAGTGCTACTTAAGAGAATCGATTTTTTTAGGATTTTCTTAAAAACAGCGCTTACTTTGATTAATATCAGTGAATCAATGTACAATTAAGAAATCATTAATATCAGAGTTTTAAAAAATCAGCCTCTAAAGTATCTTTAATTTTGCTTATTTAAAATAAATAACCAATTACATTGTTAGCAATAATGAACAATGGGTAAATACTACATATTAAAGGATTTGATGAATAATTGAAAGCAGAGAAAAAGGTTAAATAAAGAAAGGAGTTCAAATCGGAAATTGCCGAGAGCGCCAGATATCATCCGATTGCTTTTGTACGAGCACTCTAAGTATTATCATTTTCTTAACTGTTCCATTCTTGGCAGTTATAAAGGTTTTATTAGTTATTTTCACATCGAGAAATCTTATACTATATTTTCTCTTTTCTTTCCCACAGGTATGAATGTTTCTTTCTATTTCAATTATAATCAGAAATAATATAGTGGAGTGTATAGAATATTTTACCAAGGAAGAAAGATAAGATTAGCATAAGCCAAACATTTTTCAAATTTATTTATTGATATTTACAACTGTATTTGTATAAATGTACATTTAGTAAATTTGATGCTTGATTATATTGGTATGATACAGGCTATTAAATAACCCATTGGTAGTACTTTAAGAGTCAGAAATAAGTTTTACAATTTGCAGAAAAATACAAATTTTTAATTACACTAATTAAATCTATTCTAAAATCAAATATTTTTGTTTCGAAAAAATTTATATCAAATTGTTCTACAGAGTGTTAACCAATTAACTTATCTCGGCCATTTCTGACGAAATCCTACTTCCCCTCTATTCCTTAGATATTTTCGTTTTGTAACCACTGAAAAGTATATTATTAGGACTCATTTTAAAATGATTTATTTTGACAAAAATGTTGCAATTTGTTGCCGAATGGTATGCAAATTGTTTCAAGCCATTGCCGAAGAGGCCAGATATAATAACAAATAAATTATCTCCGCGAGCCGCAGATTGTTCAGTAGGACTAGCTTACTACACTCTATTACCGATGGGGATAAGAAAGCGATTTCTATTTATTTTGAAAAGCAGACCTCATCTGTCTTATCGCACTTAATGGCGTTATGATTACCGGTTGCTGGAGGTGTTAACGTCGTGGATGAAGATGTGATTAGACATCATCTACGCATGTGATTAGCTATGCTATCTGCGAGGATACCATCTATCATCAACTGACTACAGGGTTCGTGGCCTTAGGCCTTGTGAAACATCCGTATCCAGTAATGGAAGCTGGGATAGTATTCCAATTTATTTGTTAGTCTTATTGGGAGACGATCCCGCCAAAAGGGTCATTAAAGGTTATATAAGAATAATTGGCATAGAAGTACAAAGATTGTTTGTTTTTTGTACATATTTTTATAGCATAAATATACAACATTCAATATTTACCATGTTGTTTGGTAGATTGTTTTGGTAAAACAAACCGAATGGGGAAAAAAACATTATATAATTAAACTAAAATGAGTAACATTGAATAGAATAAAATACATATCATTGAGTAACATGGAATACATATCATTGAGTAACATAAAATACATATCATTGAGTAACTTGAAATACATTGATTTATATTTACATTAATATGTATAGTTCTTTACGATTTTGAGGCATTTGTTTTGAAAGAACTGTATTTTTTTTTATGTTGGTTGAACTATTAAAACTCCTTATGGGACAAGCATAAGTTAAGATTTGTATATTATCAATTTATTTCTATCGGGTTATTTAGATTTTTTTATTTAAGTATGAATACATTTGATATAAAATTTTTCTTGCGTTTTTCAATTTCGAATTGATGTGGTGGTTAAATAATAGTTTGCTTTCTAAAATGTCTCCTGATCATTTAACTGTTTTAGCTAAAAGGACAGGAGTATTATTTAAATCTATGGTTGATGCAAGTATAGTTCGTCGTTTCGTGAATATGATGGCTTCTGTTTTATGAATATTTAAAACTAATTTATATTTTTTAAGATATTTAGATATTTTTTTAATGCATATTTTGGCCTATTTTACACAATAACAATTGTGTCAATACGGTTTTAAGATGTGTAAATCGCTGTATCACCGGCAAAAAAGGCTTTATCAACCTCAATAAATTTTAGATAATCATTTATGAAGAGATTGACCTTAGACAGGAACTCTGTAAGAGTCTAGCAATGGTACGACACAAGGGCGTGCTAACAAAGATGTTTTCTAACAATAAAATAGGTAATACAGAAAGTTATTGGTTTTTTTTTCACTGAAATAAGATTCCTCTTCTTCAAATAGTGTTAGGTTATTTATTACAATTTTTTATTCTATTTTAAAGTACTAAAAAGACTTTTCATTATATGGAGTTTTAGCTTCTAATTTTGTTTAACAAACATAGAAAAATATCGCTTATGGCGCCTGTTATTATAAGATAACCATCAGCTTATAACCGGCGTCAATTTCAAAACGGAACGAAGTTTTTTTTTTTTAAATTTATTTATTGATATTTACAACTGTATGTGTATTTTATGACATCAAGTAAATTTGAGGAAATCATAATCATAAATACAAGCATGTAGAGAAACTACCCATTGGTAGCACTCTAAAAACATTAGGAACGAAACTTAATATTTAAAAACAATGGTGTCAGTAACTGGTGCACTTACTCTTAGCAAACTTAGTTTACCAGGAACAGTAAACCTATCAATTCCTCTTTAATTCCTTATTAATTAATTGGTACGTCGTAACTTTTAATTTTGTCTCTTAAAAGGGTTGCCGATTCCCAGATTCCTACGTTAATAAACCATTATTAACGAAACATAAGAGGCTATTGCAGCAAGTAATTCAGCGAATTTTTAATGATGTTATTAGCATAATTGGGGACCATCATTCACTCTACTTAATCCCGCTAAGGTATAAGACAGCATTTTAATTTCCCTATTTCCTATATATAGACAATTGGCATTATACCCTTCACGTACTCAATCAGTTAACGAGAAAACAGACCGGGTGGTCCGGTCGATTGTGTTTGAGGTTCTTTCTGAATTAGGAATCCTTAAAAGAGAAAGGTGTTCCAGAACTTATTACCCAACAGGCTAAGATAACGGTTAGACCGGTAGCAGTTTTTTTTTCTACTTTATTTCTCTGTAACCTTGAATGGAAAGCAGCTTTATAACGTAGATTTCGATTTCCGATCAATCGCAAAAGGAATAATACTATATAACACTAACCCACTTCTAAATTATTATCATTACTATTATTACAATTTAAACCAAGACTCCTATGCTTTAGATTTCGAAATTCGAGTTTAAATTTTAATCTGAGTTAATTCTAATTCTTTGTTATGGTCATCATCTATATCTATATAGGCCCTATCAATCGCTAGCTTTTAATACGTGATCCTCACTAGATTGTAGGTGAATCCAATAAATATGAAAAAAAAATCAATTTTGCAAGAATAAAATTTTTGTTAGAAATTATTTATTTTACACATATGTGAGATTCAAATAATTATTTATTTAGAAAAGGAAGTGATATATAACTGGATATGTAAATTGCTATGCTACGGATACTTAACTAATAAGCAGTCTTGCAGATTCTTCCAAAAAATACCCACTCAGCGCCTTGAAAAACATTATAAATATTTAATAGTTATAGTAATATCGCATTCGGTTAGGCGAAATCGTTAATAGTAACAGTAAAGTCAGTGAAGTAACTGCTACTTTAACAATCACAAGTATACGCCTTGACAGTGAACTATCGTACACTTTCAGTTCAAAAGTGTTACTTGATAGTTACAATCATGACATTATTAAATATCAAGACTTACTGTCGGACTGGGTCTAGTAATGCAAGTGGACTAACAGTTGCATTAACTGCCACATTCAACAGTCATATGTATACGCCTTGACAGTGAACTGTCCCAACATATCAATCTAACGATAGAAGGAAAAACATTGTTCTTATATATTTGACCAAAAAATTAAAATTGTATCAGCCTCAGACCCGAAAAACAAATTTACCCAAGAACTTAAGATTGTAGAGTTTCGACACGTTTCGCATTGTCACGTTCCACGTAACATACGACCGATTAGAGTTAATCTACATTTATAA
The DNA here is from genome assembly GCF_000696795.3 of Halyomorpha halys. Lineage (NCBI taxonomy): Eukaryota > Metazoa > Arthropoda > Insecta > Hemiptera > Pentatomidae > Halyomorpha > Halyomorpha halys. The sequence continues at coordinate 260,235 of NW_027116029.1, read as the reverse complement.
ATAGAAATGGTTTAAATAATTGTCCACCATATACTTTTCTACTGCTGGACCGATTTACATACCATTTTTTTTTTTTTTAACGTAATATTCTGTGTCGTCAAGATAAAAAAAAAAAGTTATAAACAAAATTAAATAATATCGGCGCGTAACTCTATAAGTATACATTTTTTGTCTTATTGGTACTTATAAACTAATCGATTTGTTTCTCTCTGAAGAATACTAAAACAGTTATTCGAATAGTAATTCAATTTCCTGCAAAATTAAAAAAAAAAAATTCATTGAATTTGGACTATTATTTGCAAAGATATAGTCTATTGAACTTTTACTCATATTTTAGAAATAATTGTAGAATTTAGGCAGGTTATTTTTGATTTTTTTTTTTCTTCAAATTATTTATAGATGTTAAATATTATTTAGTACTATATATTTATTTTATTTTATTTTTTTATTTCAGGTATATATTGTGCCTAAATGTCTAATTAAATAAGATAATAAAGAAATTCCACTACATAAATAGAGGTATTTATATATTTAATAATAATTTTATTTTTAATTATTATGATATTACTCAATAACCGAGCTATTTTCCTACAATAAATACTGATTTATTTGTTCATTTTATTTCATATTATCTTCCTAAAAATTTATTAGGATTCATTAGATAGTTTGAAAAGAAAATGATAAAGGAATAAAAATAAAAAAAGATCCCGTTTTATTAGAGATTTATAATCATGTCTCGAATCGTTTCTGAGAAGGCTGAGAAAGACCCATGCGGGTGTGTGACTGTCCTACACAAGGACTTGGTTTCCGCCTCTCGGAATAAATTTACAAGCATTCCATTAGTAACTCAATTATCATATATAATTGAACAAACGATATGTTAAAAAAAAAATAGTAAATTCCATATAATTCTTGCAAGAGAGGCAATTTATTATAATTAAAAATATTGGTTAATTTATTGTGGAATGTAGTTTCAACCAAATGAAAGCTCATTCCAATGCTTTCTTGTACAGTCTGGACCATCAGAATAACCTTTGCAGTTTAGTGTATAAAGTTTCAAACATCATTTAACTGATTGGTAATATCTGAAGGGAGTTCATAAATAATTATTATAACTTAAAAACGTTACGTTTAAGAAAAACTATAAAAGTATATCTTGATTTATTGTTATTTTTTTATTAAGTGGTAAGGAGACAAACGCCTGGTCTCGGGCCAAAGGAATATCTAAAATTATTGGAGACATATTTTTAAAATAAAGTAAGAACATACAAAAAACTCTTATTCAAAAATATCACTTTACACTATCATCTACCATATCTTGATTTTTTTTATTTATTTATGGAATTTACAACTGTATAAAAAAATATACAATAAGTAAATTTGATAAATGTTTCAGAATACATGATAATCTTGGGAAGGAATCACCCAATGGTGGTACTTCAATCATTGCTTTAAATTAGAAGATCCCATGGCTATCTTGTTTTTAGACGCCTCGGAAGATTTTCAGGGATTTTTAAGGATAAGAGATTAACAATGAATTTGAGTGGGTAAGGATTTTGGAATGAAAGGGGGTGTATCTATTTCGGCCGAAATCAACAACGACCGAAGAAACTGGTAGTTTTCAATCACAAAGAATTTGTGTACGGGTTGAAGACTAATGTTGGGCCAACCCACTTCAATCTTCGTTAAACAAGAAGACCAGCTTAATTTGTGACATAATAAGGAGCATCATGGATTTTACGGATATAGGATTGAATACAGGAGGAATTTGATGGTTTGATGGGGCGCCAAAGCTCAATTCCTTAAGTCCAAATTGGTTTGATCATCACAGTCAGGGAAGTTTTGAGCGTTTCTGAAGTTTTGTAGTAATCTTAGTCTTAGTGTTGTAGCCTTGAATTAAATCTTTAAAATAATAGTTTAGAAGTAAATAAAAAAAAGTCAATATAGAGGAAGCATTTAATCATCATGATGTATAGATCACTTGTTTAAATTACAAATTTAAATAATCGTAACATAATCAAACTTCTTTCAAATTCAAAAAACCTTTTTTATTTTTAAATTAATTTATTGATATTTACAACTGTATTAAAAATATATACAACAAGTTAATATGATGCTAGTTATACAATGAAATGATACATACTAAAACATAAATAAATGAAATATCCAAATAGATAATATGTGTTCTAACTTATCTAACTGGTGCTTGAAATTTCATTGAATCATAACCTTGATTTTAGTGAAGTCTAATAGGACTTCTTTTATACCATATAATAAATCTGATGACTATCAAATTAAATCTGTAGAATAAACATCATCCTACTAATTCCGTTTTGAAATCATCGGAGACGTAAATAAATGAAATAATTTCCTTACTTGAATTTACATTAATGCATGACACAGTTAAGACCTGTGCGTTATTTAGAAAAATGAATTGTACAGTTCCGCTTTCTCTTGCAACGCCAAACCTACTTAGTATACAACTATAGTTCATTCAAGAAAACCAGAAGAACAAAATCTTCAGAATATAAGTCATGATTAACCTCTTTCGAAGCTCTGCCTCAGTCTTGTAGAATCTCAGCAGGCAAATCTGATATTTGAATGAGATAACTAGGTCAGGAGTGGTCAGGGAAAGACTCTTGGAAACGAGTCACGTATTTGTGTGAATAGGTCTCGAGATCGCAAAGAGTGGGTTGGATGACAGCGCTTTGACTGATTCGAGGAATGCATCTTCCACGATGCGCCGCGGGCGGTGAACGTTTCGGATAAAAAAAAAAATCATCTCTTCGAAATGTCTGGAGGTCTTCGACTCCCAACCTTAATAATCCCCATTGCCGTGCTTCATCCAGAAGGGATTATGTTTTCTGTTTGAGATACCCGTTATAATGAAAAACGGGACTAATTGACACAGGATTAATTTATGGTTGCTGACGCTTGTGAAGTTTTGGTACAAAAATACATTGGTTTGTATAAAAACATCTAAAACACATCCATCTAATTAAATATTATAATTAGAGACCTGATTTTTGTACTGCAAATACTGAAAAACATACAGTGAAAAACCCTAAAATATTCAAAATTGTGTAGTAAAAGAAGCTTTATTAATGGTGTAAAAAGCACTGTTCGAATCGATATTAAGATATGAGATCGAATGTTATGGTGCCAGTGCTGGTAATACACAAGCAAATCTACAAAATCGAACATTAAGAACAATAACGCACCGCAGTAATAAAGCAGACAACCTTAAAATTGTTGGTACTTTACCACCTAAACTATTTTATTTTTACAAAATAACCTTAAAATTTATTAATAATAATTTATTTAGCAAAAAAATAATATATCTAGAAAATTAAAGAAAAAAAATTATCGAACCACCCTAATAATATATTTGGTAAGTGTACTTCAAAATATTGGTACCATTTCTGTTTAATCGCTTACCAGAAGAACTAATAAATAAATACAGAGAAAACTAAAAAAGAAAGATTTGGTTGGGTACTTGCTTACTTCTATGATTCCCAATAACTAATTTAGATTCAACAAAGGACCATATCTTGCTGTATTTTTTCTTAACCCACATAATTATTCATTAGCTATGCATGTGTGTGCTTAGTTATAGATATCATTTATTTAGATATTGATAGATCGCCATTTTTATCGTATTCTTGTACCTTCTTGTTTTATTCTCATTATTATACTTATTAACTATTTATAAATTTATTTTAACTATTACTTTACTTTTTATTATTAATACTAATCTATAATTTTGATTTAGAAAGTTGATTTTATAAATATATTTATTTTATTATTCACTACAAATTCCTTTCAGTTATTTTAATAATTATTTTTTATTTTAATTAATTTTTTTTTCTTTATTTTCATTTTAGTATTTGGTTATTGAATTATTAGTTTTATTACCAGGGATAAATTCGTATCGTACTGATCTAACTCATAAATTGTAGTAGTTTCCAGAAAGCCCTAATATTCAAAATGATAATTAATATATTTCACTTTTGCTGTTATTTTGGCACCGACCGATAGACGTCATCTGGTCGGGGCATTATATTACATCAAATATAATTTTCTAAATTATAAAAAATAAATAAAACGAACCAGCTAAATACTTACACATTTGTGTAAACATACATAAGAATCTTCATAGTCCATTGTTGAAGAGCTTATCGTATTTAATGATTTTTATTTGCTGTAATAAAGACTGAAAAACTGTAATAAAACTTAAAATCTGTTATATACCTATTTTACAGTTTTTTAATAATTTATGTTAAAATTTATAAATGTTTTATAGAAATAGTTAACAGAACTTTTATAATAGAAATCGCTTAGATGTAAGTTTAAGAACGTGGATGCAGATAGCATCTTAAGAAGTGAAGAGGAGGTCAAAATGGGCGGAGCATGTAGCTCAAAGCAATGCATCAAGACGTCTCCAGCCAACCATGAATGCTAGGTTAGGAATAAGAATAAAAGAAAAACTTGGCAGACTGTATCTCACGGCGAGGAGGCTAACAAGAAACAGAGCATGTAGCTCTAGGCAATACAAGTGGAAGTGTAAAACATACAAATTACTAAGCAATTGCCCAACACTGACAGGAATGAGTTAAGCTTCTCAGAGCTGTCAAAGACATAAAAAAAATAGAAAGAAACCTTCTAAAAAATTAAAATTGTACAACTAAAACCCACGAAGGGTCAAGGTGGAGCACTTTGTAAGTACTGTTACTCGACCTACGGTTGTGCAAGGAGGTGATTTGGTCAAAATTACCCTCCACCGCCAGATTTTTACCCAATTAGGTACCCACTTATGATTTAAAATATGGTGCGTGTATCACACAACTTTCACTTAATACCCAAATTCAAGTATAAATTCATTAATTATAAATGGTAAAACATATATATTTAAAATAATTAATTATCATAGGTTTTTCTTATACATTTTAGATATTATTTTTTCACTGAATTTGGTGAATGACACAACTCTTCCTTTTTCAACTGCAATAATTTATTTCATATAATCAACAACGTTTCGGGAAATATCTCCCTTCTTCAGGTTGCTATAAAACCAAATCCCACAAAAACCTATAACACGCGCTTACAACACTACTAATGTATCATATATACATCAAAACTATTTACCTGATAAAAATATTTTATACGTATAATTATCTGCTATTTTGTCATTATTGCATTATAAAATAATATTATTGTCATTTAATGAATAAAAAACTTTTTTTACTATTAACAATTATACATTATTAGGAGAATAATTACCTTCCTGAAGGTTATCTTTCATTATGATAACCTTATAATGTAATTAACTTGTAAAATTAACTACAGTTGAAAGTAACAGCCAAAATTGCCATGGATACGACCCCCATTCATGAATGAACCATTGATAAATAAATATCGTATCCATGGCAATCACAGCTATTTCAGTAAAAGATCATTAAGTTTATTATTTTTTCTATTTATCATTAACTTTCTATAAATATAAATAACTAGTTGTATTCCAACAACTTAGTTACAATGGGTTTATTTGATTGTATTTTTATTATATTTATTTTCAGTAATCCATTTACACCCTTGTTCTACTTATTTATTCTTTTGACACTTGAACAACGTTTCAGTCCCCTCTGGCCATTATCAAGTTCTACAAATAAAAATATTTCTAATTAATGGTATAATAATCAACAAAGTTTATATTGCACCTTAATAATTTTTTTTATTACACATTTACATACAAAAATTCAATATATAAATATATATACATTCATTTCACTAATTTATGACTATTTACAAATCTATAATTTTTCTTGAGATTGATAAAAAAACAGTTTAGAGTAACAAAATCGGATAACAATAAAAAGTTAACAATATTGTATTAGGAGGATTATCATAAAAAATGGAAGATCTGTTAGACAAAAAGGATATATATCGTAAGAAAAGAGGGGATCCTGTGGCAGAGCCAGTCAAAAAAGTAAATATATATGATGAATATTATAGTTACAAAGTAAAAAAAAAAAAAACATATTTTATTAAGGTAAATATGAACTTTGCTGATTGTAACTATTTGTTAATTGTAAAAATGTAAATTGGAAATATTTTTATTTGCAGAACCTAATAATGGGCAGAGAAGCCCAAAACGCCGTTCTAATTTTAAAAGAATAAAAAACTGGATAAAGTGTGTAAATGAATTCCTGAAAATAAATATAATAAAATTATTAACATTCAATTATACATCTATATTTCTACTAATCTATATCTGTGTATTCATTTTCAACCTGCTAAAATCTTTCTCCTTTTTTTAATTATCAAACTCGTTCATAATTATGCATTTTTACTACTACTACTAGCAATTAGAGACGATTAATTGCTATAAAAAATATATTAAACGTTCTTTAGAGGAAGCCATTTTTAAAATTCGGTATTTATCCCCAGTTAGACTGTTTCAGTGAGGATAAGACCTGGGTAACAACAAATACAGATTACTGTATTCGATATTAATGGTATTAATCCCAGCCATAGACTTACCATTAATGCATAATTTCAGTTTCGAACCTTTAGGTTTTGTGCTAGGCTGTTCAAATACACAGAAACATAAATCATTCCGTCGAAAAATTAGTTTCAATTTTTCTCGATTTGAAGTGAGATTAAAAATTCATGCTTTATAAAATAAATTATAATACAAAAAAAAAATTCAAAGAGATTTTTGATTAAATTTTATTTTACGATTTTAAAATAACTACTAAAATCCATGGGCGTTGATGACCTCAGGGTTTTACGCCCTAAAGCCCCAACCAACAATAACTACTAAAATTTTGTGCTTACAATCTAAACACAAGTAACGAAAATGAAAAAAATAAATAAAATAAAATAATGAATACAAAACAAAAGAATAGGATTTTTAAAGCAGCTTAGAAAAAATAAGTAAACATAAAAATTTTAAAGAATAAAAAAAAAGAAAAGATAACGTAGAAGAAATATTTTAGGAAAAAATAATGTGTCAAAAACGTGCTTTGAATTTTTATACTCTATATGAGTACGTGTGTATATTTATGGGTGTAAGTAGATGTATATGTACGAGTATATTCAACAAAATGATATTTAGAATGACCATACGCAACTTCTAGTGAAAAATAAAATCCTTTAGAATTTCTAACTCAGGAATAGAAAAAAATACTAATTCTTATATATTTGTATGCTCCATGTAACTTCAGTAACAAAGATATAAAAGCAAATCTAACGCTTCTACTCCCCGCTCTAACCCTCATGCTTGGAGAATAAAGTAGACTCGGGGATCGTCAAGTCGATATAGGTAAATATTGTACACAATAGTGTAAATGTGATTAATACTTATTTGTTTTTATTATTATCATTTTATGTATATATTTTTTAATTTTATTATTTTTTTAATATTGTTATATTAGTTAAAAATTGTACTTTATCCTAGTTTGATTATGTTGATTTTATTTATTAGTTCTCTATGTACATATTTCGATTATGTCTATTTTATTTATTAGTTTATATACAAATCGAAATTTTATTTATTTATCTTAATTTTGGTACGAATGCGATCATTTCTACTATTGCCAATTCATATTCACTATTGCTCATTGCCCAAGGTTATGGCAGATTGTAATATTTATCAATAAATAAAAATAATAATATCTTTTGAAAAAAGAAATGCTTCTCCTTCCTCTTTGCTCTGTGCAGGGAATAGATGAAACCTTGAAAAAAAATTCTTGGACATTGGAATACTCCCTGTTTTCTAGCTTTTTATTATTTCATTTTTTTTCTTTTTTTAAGTTGTTACTAGTTTATTTTTATTTTTAAAGCCATTATAAGGAAAAAAAACTCATTCCTGTCTAATTATTTCAAGTCTGGCAATAGACAGAAGGATATAAAGAAATAATGATCGCAAGGGGTATAAATCAATATAATTCTAAGGGCGTACAACGCAGGAAAATATAAATAAAAAAAGTAGTTACTGCTGACTCTCAGAAGTTGGGATGGGAACAATAGAAGCATTGGTGCGGAGATGGGAAGCGGAGGGCTCATTAACATCAAGGTCCATTACTGTGAACCAGTCCGGGCGAGTTGAAGAACTACCATTTTGGTTCTTGAAGCCAGTTACTTATTTTAGTGTGCTCATTTTTTTAGCTCCTGGTTGTTGTCCCTTCCTCGTCATAACTAGTGGTTATTAAAGCTCAAGTAAATAACCATTGAGAAAGATTTGTCTAATAGTTCAGTACAATTGAAAGTCAACCTTCTCTCTAAAAATGACTCAAGGAGTGAGGATTAGGCCGCGCCCCTTGAAGGCATCTTAAGTTGAAGTTAATGGAGATTTCGCAGTATATTTTTCATATAATTATCTCTAAAACCATCCATTTAATCTCAAATCTCAAAAAATAGAAGTTCTATAAAATTATATTTCCAAAAAAGTTGTATATCTAAAAAGAAAACACATTAAATCGTTCTAGATAAATTCATGATTTTTCCTTAGTTTTTTCCAGATATCTTTCAATGTGAATATTAAGGATCCCAAAGTACATTTATTGTTCTAAAAAGTAAGGAATGAATAAAAGTTAATTAACTTGGTCTATTTTTATAATTAAAGCCTTCCAGAAGAAGTTGAAAAAAATTATTTCAAAGAGAACATTAAAATATAAAATTTAATACAAATAAATAATTGGAAGAAGATAGTTGACCTTATGAAGTAGATAGGAAGATAGTCCGGGTGGCGGGCAATAAAAGTAGAAAAATAGTAAAAGAGAACTACACAACAACTGAAAGAAACTGACAATCAGATTCGTTCACTGTGTTTCAATCTGACAGCCCTGACGAAGCCCTGCAACGTGGGGAGAAACGTAGGTTAACAATAAATAGTTTTCTTTTACTTTTTTGATACCTTTATTGACCGCCACCCAGACTATCTTCCTACACTGAAAGGAATAATTGTTTCTAATATAATGGAGAAAGTTTTTTATTAAAAAACAAGTAAAAGCAGTAACCCTTATTTTTTAGAATATTTAATTTTTACAACAAAAAAGTGACTGATAATCTATAGTAATTCAAAACACCAATATTAACAAGTAAATGTGAGCATGCTTTGAGTAACTATCTTTCTACACTGAAATAAATAATTGTTTCTAATATACTGGAGAAAGTTTTTTATTAAAAACAAGTAAAAGCAGTAACCCTTATTTTTTAGAATATTTAATTTTTACAACAAAAAAGTGACTGAGAATTTATAGTAATTCAAAACACCTATATTAACAAGTAAATGTGAGCATTTTTTTTTTTTATTATCATAGAAACTGCTGCCTCTTACGGAAATGGTCATTATTTTACATAAAATAATTCCTGTACTATGGAACATTTTCCAAGATATGACTGATTTCCAATGTATATTCTATAACACTAATATTGTGTAAAAATATTTAAAAGCTCAGTAGTATCAATTCACCCCAATCATTAAAAAAACAAAACAAATGTAAGTAGAGTCCAATTTCAATTTTAGGACTTTTTTGCTGAAGTCCGAGTGACCCAAATCGCACAGTCCGAAAAGAGTTGAGTTTCTTCAAATCTTCTGAAAGTTCAGCGCTAATAATTCCATTGAATTATATAATATATAATATATATAACATATATATTATACGGACTCTTAAACAGAAATAGATTAAAAAAGTAATCTAATACTACACCTTAAAAACCGTTCGACTAAAAGGCATTTTAACTAGGCTTGAAGGTGCTTTTTATCAATCACGGAATAGCTAAAGACCGAACCTGCTTTGATCTTAGTTAATGAAGCAATGGGTCGAAGCGATCGGGAGTGAGGCGTTCACCGGCTTCTCAAAGATCACTCCAGTCACTTCCTGACTTCTTTGGACCTTTCTGAACAGAAGGTCACGAATTTCTTTATTTTTAACATTTTAGTAACGTTTCAAGATGAGAAGTATGTCACTAGAACTTTATTTTATAGAACACATCGAACTAAATATCAGTGCAAGGTTATGAATTAATTATTCATAAACTGTTATGAATTAATTATAAATAGTAAGCCTGGTAGCTGATAATAACAGACAACAAGACTTAGCGGGAATGTTCATAAAGACATCTTATTGTCAAATTAATTAGTTCATCTGGCACTTGAATTGATACTCTTTTTTCCTAAAGACTTAGTCTTTCATCTTTTTTTTTTTTTTTTTTTATCGATGTTATTTTTTGTCTAATCGAGTTTTTATGATAATCTATTTATTGGCATTTCTCCTTAAAAGTTTATTGTTTATTGTCAATTAAAAAAATAACCAATACAGATACTGCCCTATCACCACTATTGTTGAGAACTGTCAAAGTTGAGAACTTAGAAAAAAATGAATTTCAAGTACATAACCAAACATAAAAATATATACAAACGATGCATTCCAGGACAGTTGGTAAAGTGAATTAGTTGCAGATCACCGTCAAGGCCAGTACATTAACCGTTAACCATGACAGTTGATCCACTAACAATAAATCTACTGTAAATAATCGAACCAAACCTTGTACGACAGTGCTGCCACGATATTAAATTCTGTAATGACGGAACCTATCAAAGAGTTCGTACATAGGCAGTCACTGAGACAGTTGCAATCTATCATTAAGTAAATGGATCTCCCTGTTTTTTTTTTGCGCCTTTAATTGTTACAAATACTAAACCGCTATATGTTCAGATCATCCCTTTGTTACAAACATTTTATAATGATGATTTAAGTCTGTTTAAATATTCATTTCCAAATCAGAAAAATATCTATCAGTATAATTATCGAATAAACTAAGATTTGTACTGTAAAAAATGGATTAATGGACATGAAATCACCTTAACATTTTTCAGGGTAAAAATAAGTTACATGGTTTGTCTTCAACCTTGTGAGTAACCATGAAAAAAAACTCCTAATCAAGCAGTTATCAATGCTCAGTTTAAAGATAGCATCAATACACGAAGGTCACGATAGCGACCTTCAAAAACAGGATAAGTTAATTAAAGAACACAAGAGTTATTCCTTGTTTTATAAATCCTTTCTCGGACTTAAACCTAATTCTTAAACAATTAAAGAACTAGTTTAAACTATTTATTAATAGTAAACTGTCCGATACACACCGGAGGTCTTAATTTGGACTCAAATAAAAAAATACAGAGTAAGTAACGCTAATATGAGTGTATAAAAGTAAAACGTAAATCAAAAAGGGATATTGGTGGAGGATATATTAAAAATAAATCAAAAATAGATAAATCAAAGAAGTTATAGATGCATAAAATAAATGAGATGAATACTGAAAAGATTTATAAAAAATAATATATATTACCAACATATTTATTTTGTTCATTAATAACTGTCTAATTACTTTTGTTTTTTTTATGTTAATGTTTCTGGATCGAAGTCGTTTAAAACCTCCACCTTTATATATTTTTTTATTTACATGTAATTTTTATTATTATTATAAAATTATTTATTTTATTAGCTACTTTATATATATTATTATTTTAGCTCTTATTAAGCCTAGCAGAGTGGGTCAGAATGTTTGTAATAAATAGTTGATACTATTAGTTAATGTTTTTAACCGCAACACGGACCTTCTCTTCTAATTCATTTGTATTTTATTCATCTTTAGTTTTGGCGTGGCTCTACTTATTTATTTACGAATTGTTTTGTTTTTCAAATACTTTTGTTTTAAATATACTATTCAAGGAGTAGCTGGTTAGATAAGGAGCAATTACTTTAATATCTCAATAATCTATGCATACCATGTTAAGGAGAAAGTAATAACGGGATTCCAAGAGATATTGCGAGAAAATAATGTTTACTCATATCAATTTTCAATTCGATTCAACGATTCCACGTCGTCGAATTATACAAGTCACGTATTTCGATTATCTCCTGACTTACCACACCACATCCCAGACATAGCAGAATGGCCGTGATATGTTTCCAGTTGAGTGTTTCCGCCTCTGAGTTGCCATGTTCCCACTGACGTCTTGTTGCCTCTTAAACCCCATCAAACTTTATTTATTGCCAGGCTGCAATTAGGAGAAATGTTTACTGCATCTTCTGCTGGTAGGAGTATTTTCGCTGATTCAGCAACTCCTTGAAGGAACACGGTTGCTACTCCTGATGGATGAAAGGGAAAAAAAACAATTCAGATAACTTTGAGCCGCCTTAGTTCTATAATATAAACAATGCTCTGAATTAATATAATATTTATATATTCAACTAAAACGGTATTTCTTATACGTATCTCTTTCGAACGCTATTACGAATAAACGTATATATATATATATATAAATAATTGAAGGAAAATAAAGCCTACAAAATAATCACAATTTGTATTTCGATAAAGTAGAAATTTTAAACATAGCGTCAGAAAATATATAGAATTTATTATATACATTACTAAAAATATTGATGATTTAGGATATTTCAAGACGGACATAAATCGAACTGGGCAACATTATGTTGGCATAATTAACAAAAATATATTTAACCATAATCAGTGTGGCCAAAATAGATAGTGACAAGTAAGGATGGATTAAAATAAATGTTTTAAGATAAATAAATAAACGCAGTCAAATATACAGAATAGTGACATGCAAATGGAAGTCAGCGAATAGTTATAACTACAATTGAAACAATATATTTGAATAATACATATTATAAAAGATTAATTTCAGGAATAATAATATGACAGGTTATAGAACTCAGAACAATTTTTTTAAGGGAATATGTTAAACATAGAATAATCGGAGTAATTATATAAAAATGATTGGCTTCTGTTAATTCATATAATGATTGTTTTTAATATACAGTATATACTATAATTAAGAATAATATATATTTTTTTAATATATATTTATTGCTATTTACAACTGTACATTATAATACATTTAGTAAATCTGATCTAAGTTAAATTGGAGTGTAGAGAAACTACCCATTGGTAGCACTCTAATGACATTTAACATTAGCTGGTCTCGTGGCCATCTTCTTTTCAGGCGCCTCGGAGGATTGTCAGGAATGGAAGAGGATGCAAGATTAGAAACTAAGGTGTTTGAGTGGTTAGAGAGTTTATAATGGAAGAAGTGATATCTGGTTCGGGCTAGATCGGTTACATAGGGAACATTAAGGTCTTTATGTATGATTTTATTTGTGACAAAGTAAGGAGCATTGAGGATTTTACGAAGGATTTTGGATTGTAAGGATTGAATATAAAGCTAGAATATATTTAACGATTATAATAATTTCTAAGCTAGACTATATAATGGATGGGTATAAAACTGTCCGGAAGATAAAATAAAGAGATAAGAAGTAGTGAGGATTGTGCCGAATATTTTGAACCTTTAGCTGCAGGTTAAAGGAAAATCATGGAAGGTATTTTTGGAAAACATTTTTATGACATCGGTTGTTTTTATAACACTGTATCCTTAAAAATCAGTTTTTATGACTGGATGTAATTTTTTATTTTTTGTTTTACATAAATATTCCTTGAAGTGAATAAAAAGCGCGTAAAAATTATATTTATATTCTATTAAATTATTACAACAGGCTGCATAAAAAACATTTTACAGTTTTACTTGTATTATGACGACATTTCCATGAGACTATCGCTCCCAATTAACGCCACGAAAGTATGTTACTTTCTGCATAACTGTTAACAGGAAATCATCAGCGCGCTTAAGTGTTCATTAATCATTAAATAAAACATTAACATAAGACATTCACGTTCCAGCCCAATTACTAAGTAGGCAGTTTGGGTAAAAGTTACTAAGTGGGTTAGGAATCTAGTTAAGATAGGTTTTTTGGCTTCTCTTGCTGTAGTTCACCATTAATTGTAGCTTATTAGCATGTTAATGTAATATTAATGTAATGACATAAAGTGTTTAATTCGCATTAAAAAACAATTCAGGATATGGAAGTATATACATCCTTAATAATGAATAAAAAAAAAAGAAGATTAAAAACAAAATTGTTTTTTATTTTTTAGTTTATTTATTTATTGCTATTTACAATTGTATTTACATACAATCACTTTCATTAATTTTAATGTAAGATCAAAATGGAGTGATACAGGCGCGTAGAGAAACTACCCATTGGCATCACTCTAATGAAGTTTTACATTAGCAGTTCTCGTGCCCTTCTTCTTTTCAGGTGCCTCAGAGGATTTTCAGGGATGGAACAGGAAGGAAGGTTAGAAACTGGTGGCTTTAGGTGGTTAGGGAGTTTATAATGGAAGGTATGATATCTGGTTTGGGCTAGATTGTTTACATATGGAACATTAAGGTCTTTATGTATGATTTTATTTGTGACAAAGTAAGGAGTATTGAGGATTTTAAGGATTTAGGATTGTAAGGATTGGATACGAGAGGAATTCGAAGGTTTAGAGGAGCCCCAAAGCTCAACTCCGTATGTCCAGATTGGCCTTATTACAGTCATGTAGATCAGTCGTTTGTAATGAATTGGAGGTTTAGACCAATTGTCCTGTAAGTGCTGTAATAGTCGAAATCCTGCACGTCGATTTTAATTTTTTTTAAATATTTCAGTTGAGGTATTCCCAAAACGAACAAACTTTTCGAGGGATTTAATTATTAGGAAAAAGAGGCAATATCGACGCCTCCTTGTTTGAAATTTTATCTAGTGTTGTTTAAGAAGTGGATACACATATATAGTATCCATAACATTAGAAAAATAGGAAATCTTAATCATAATTTTTTGTAATGGTCTAAATTTTGGTATTAGTGACATTTCGCATAAGTGATATTTCATATCCTCCATACAGTTTCCTGAATATCTTGGAACTATCCATGTTTAAGATGGAAGATTTTGTTTACTTTTAATTATGATATATTTCGAAATCTATTTTCATTTATTTTTTTTTTTAACCTTTTATAATATACTGAATTTTTTTTAATTTTACTGAACAAATCCTAGTTCAGTCTTTATTGGTACTGACTTCTTTATATCCCTTAATTATTTAACTTTGGTATTTAGTTTATTTATATCCTCCCGCGGAACCACCAAAGGCATTCCTGCCCTCACCAGTGGCCCACGGACCGCCAATTTAGAACATTTGGGGTATACCATACCCAGTTGACTAGACGTAATCGATGAAGAAGGGAGCTTTGGGCCTACCTTGGCAGTCTTCCTATTGCGACTCGTTACCGCGGTGGCTTCCACTCTTGCTTGCTAATTACCCTCTCTATCCGCGCTATTCCCCTTCCTTGCCTTTAATTAGCTCCTCCATAGCCACTGGTTCTTCTATTTGTCCGGTAGATTCTAGGTCTTAGAGAGTGTATTATTTTAGAGAAAACCTTAAGGGATAAAAAAAAGTCTCCTAATCATACATTCTTAACTATTTCTCAGTACTCGTCGAAGTGTTTTTTTTTTTATTCGTAGAAGACCACTGTCTGAAATCTAATACCTTGTTTCTTTGTCTGAAGTAACAGATAATTGTAAAACAATCTTTTTTTTTCATCCGATTGTCCTCTTCCACGATGTTAAAGAAAAAATGTTTTCTTTATTTTCTCGAAGGAACATATTTTTTAATAGGAAAAATGAGAATGGACCTTGAGCCTTCCATGAAAGTATGACCAATAATAGTGATAAATACTTGCAAAGCAAATAATTAGAGTAGCATGATATCTAAGTCGAAAACTTTACTTTTAAAAACAGTTACTTTAAGTTTTTTTATTACTTATTTTATTATTATTATGCTACCGTGGACAAACGACTATCCTGGAATCCTCGCACAAGACTGAAAACGGCTTTCTGTACGGCTACAACCCATAAAGGGTCAGGGGTTCAGTAATTTGTAATGGGGTACTGTTACTAGACCAACGGTTTTTCAAGGAGGTGATTTGGTCAGAATCACGCTCGACCGCCAGGTTTTTACCCAATTTAGGAGGGCAACAGAACCCACAGGGTCGACTAAGAGCTACAGTGTAACAGAAAACAATTTTCTTTCCAGCCGGTTTCGAACTCGGGTCCTTGGAGTTAGTAGCATCGCTCTAACCGCGCTCCCCTCCTCCCCTCCTCTCCCCCTCCTCTCCTCCCCCATCCCCTAATTGAAATATTAGTCTCTTAATTGGTAAAATTTTTATTTAATATTATATTAAAACCTTACCGGCCAAGTTTAGCTATTGCGGTTCAAAAGCTGATATTTAAATTCCGAACAAATTAAGTTTCTTTTGCCTTTGAAGGGATCTAGAATAAGAGTTTTTTCACATTTTGAAATCTTTTTATAAAATATGTGTTAGTTTAAAATTATTTTTCTAGAAAGTAGATGTAAACCTACCGACTGCCCTATAGTTTCATTATTCATTTAATAATGTTAATCTTACTCCTGTCGAACAGATCCGCTACCTTGAACTACATCTGGACAAACGATTAACCTGGAATCCTCAACAACACTGAGAAGACAGGAAACTGCACATCGATTCCAACTATTACAGAATGACAAAATTGAAAAATGCAATAAAGATCACTTTCCAATATCATTAACCTAATGAACTACTTTTTTTTCAAAACAATTTACTTTAACGCAATATTTGATAAATAAAACAAAATCATATTTATTTTCTAATTTCATCAAAGACCAATACTAGTACCTTCAAGCAGATGTTCACGAGGCTTAATTTGTCGACTCTAACTTTAGAAACTCTTCCAAGAGTATAATATACATTATAGCCGAATGAAGTAACGAATTATTACTAAGTAAGCTATTATTACAAGTTAATGTTCTGTTATAGTGCTATAAACAACCAATGTTTTTCGACTCTTTTACACTCTGTAATCAACCTTCATTAGTGGCTTGTTTACTTTTTTTATAGCTTTACTTCATCATGGGAGGTATCCATTGGGCATAATAACCTCTAATTTCGTGTTCTATAAGACTAAAAACGATTCAGATATTTAAAATAAATTACGTTCTGACCACCCCTTTTTTTAACTTGACCTGCGGAAGTTTAAACCGTATTAACAATACTATACATATGATAAGTATTGCTAAATACAAATGACCAACTGTTGCTAATAGGATACTTCTAAAACCTGAACCTGTCAGTGGTACTCAACATCTCATAGGAGCCACAAACATGGTGCCGCAGGCCGAAAAAATAAATAAATATATTTAATGATCCCTTAGAATAATATACTGGCGTCAAAATCAGGCTTTAGAGCCTTAGAGTAAAATACAATTAGAAATTATAAAATGTCATGAAATATAATAAAATAATGAATTTGAAAAGATAAAAATGAACAAAAATAATTAACTGAATATATAAAATAAGAATAGAACAAATAAAATAAAACCATATGTCATATCATAAAGCTGAAGATGACTAACACTTCTGATAATACATAAAAAGAAAAAAATATATATAAAATCAAATACAATTAAACTAAAAATAATAAATGAAAAGATACAATTTCTGCTAATATATATTTACAAGTATAAACGAAAACATTAAATACAGAAAATATATAAACCTTATTTGAAACTTTCAATTATTATTCTTCCGGAATTGGGTGGATAGAAGGTAGTCGAAGATACGGGATTTGAAGATTGGAAGGGTATTAGAGTACGAATAAAGGAGGGAATTCCATAGGGAAGAGGAACGGATGAGGTAAGATCTACCAAAGGCTGCGGTTCGATGTATATTACAATTTCCAGATATCATGAAAAGTACTTCTCCTAAAAAATAAACTTCTTTATGTTACATTAAACTAGCTATAATTTGAGTGCTAATAAGCGCATGTACGTTGAACGGTTTCTGAGATATAGATTACCCAAAATAATTCACGAACAACTGATTTTTTATCAAATGTTGCTTTTTCAAAAGCTATATCTCTAGAACTATTGAATGTAAATACCTCTATTAGGTATCATATTTTAGAAAATTCATTGCACTTTGAATTATGTTATATTTAGGTTTCCTGGTATTGTTCATAATTTTAAAGATATGGAGTTCCGAATGATTTTTTTTTTATATTCCCTCAACTATACTTACTTGGTAGGCTCATCAATTTTTACAAGTAATCATTCATCTTTTTCATTAAAGAAATCAAAAATGGGGGTAAAATAACTGACTTTTTTCTCCTTTTGGCCTCTTGTACTAATCGTACATGTGCCGAGGATAAGTATTACAGTCTGGCATCATAGACTTCTTTCCAAATCGTGAACCATAATTAATCAAAATCTGAATTATAAATCTTAACCTTCAAAAATATTTTGGATTTTAGATTAAGTGCTCAGTTGAGGACCTATGCATTCCCAAAGTGGGTATGTTAAGATTCATTTCTCAGAGCCTTCGCAAAGTCAATTTTGAATGATCTAGTTGGGAATCGAACCCACAACCTTCTAAACAAAGCACTCTAGAACACTCGCCGTTACGTGCTTTCAGGTCCTCAAAAAAAAAAAATCAAAATCTATTAGAAAATAGTTTTTATTGAAGTTTCACTATACAGAAAAAGTAATGCTGTAACATGTTGTATAACCTTAACAAACACTTCATGGTAAATTATTGAAGAAAATTATCTAATGAAACAATTACTAGACCTTTCTAATTTTCAGTTTCGAAACCTGCTAATATAATTTTCTTTTTATTGATAGATCTTTTTATTCTTTTACCCTCTCTCTTAAAAAATAAGACATAAGTGGCAAAATACTAAACAGAGTCGTGGCAGGAATTTTCGACATTTTTTTTTCATTTTTTATATTTATTAGTTTTTATTTTCTGCCCGAAGGCATTTTAAGGTTTGAGAAGAAGTCCACTATGAGCGGGGATAACACTTGCACTTTGCACTCTACTGGTAATTTTCTCTTTCCTTTAAAGACATATAGATAAATCCAAATGTCATGCGTGTGATAAATCAAAATATTTAGGATTAATAGAATTAATAATACTGTAACAAAAAAAAAAATTCAACTATTAGGTATTTTCGTATGTTTTTTTTTCTAGGCTTTTTATTAAAATTAGTTTAACTCTGTGAAGCACCGTCAGGAATATTCCAGGTGCTCAAAAACATAAACAAATTGTCGGTTTTTCATCTAAAAACAATTTTCCAAACCAGTCAACTTACAAAATATACTCTTCTGAAAATTGTTACATTCAACCTTCTTACATAGGACCAATTACATTATGTAAATATGTATGATTATTTATTTTTAATTGTTTGAAAAAGTATATACATCAATATTTGATATTAAAAAAAAATTCAATTTGTACCACTCCAACCCATGAAGGTTCAAAGGTAGGGAACTTTGTAAGGAAGTACTGTTGCTAGACCGACGGTTGTCCAAGGACCTGATTTGGTAGCAAAGAATCACGCTCGATCGCCAAGTTTTTACTAAGTAAGGGTACTCCTCTGGCTCACGGCTACAGTGAAACGAGACATAATTAACTGCCACAGCCAGATTCTAACCCGGAGTTTATCTTTGGAGTAAGTATCACAGTGCTGCCGGCTGCCACCAATATTTGATATATTTTATTTTATTGTTATTTTTTGCGATTAATGTTCAATCCATATAAAATTCTGGATATCGATAGTTTATATTGTCTGCTTACTGTATTGATACTTTTTCAAGACATAAACAATGTTTTTTTTCAGACCTAATTGTAAATATGTCCAATTTTCATGATTTTATCAAGACTTTCTAATTATGTAGTTTTTGTATAATTTATGTGAGACCTTTGATATCTTAATTACAACATCGTCGGTATAAGCTGCTGGTTGAATGTCAGGATTTTCAGGAATGTCATATGTATGTATAATGTAAATTAATTCAAATTAATTTCCTTGAAACGATGATGTAAATTAAATTATCATTTGATCTCGGCTGGTCAAGTAAACAGCAGAGAACCGAGAAAGTTCTAGGTACTTGTAGAGTAGTTATAACTGTCCGCTTAATGAACTTTATACTTCCCTTGTGCAATGTATTTCCTCTTTAATGGCACCTACAGCAAGACTGTGTGTTCTACTGTAATCCTAATTGTAAGCAATTTGTAACTGTAGATTGTAACGATAAGTTACAGGTCCTGTTCCAGGATATCATTCCTCAGTTTTATGACTCAATGTTATTAATTTCATTATTTTAATTGTTTATGATCGTGAAATAAAAAAATAAAATAAAATAAAGGAGACACTAGTTGAAGAAGTGCTTTCTTCGCTTCAAGATAGTTTCTTGTTGGTTGAATAAAATCTCTTGTTGAGGACCACATCATTATGAAGATTAAATCAATTTATCTCGCCTGGCTAGAGGTGGGACGAAAATAGAAAGGAAACTGTGTTGCTCGTTAACGGCTATAATGAGGCCTTCCACAACAGGCATCAACTTTTATGAATTCAAAAGAAAGCCCCTTTTATGTGGCCCTTTTTCATAAAGGCACGCTTCCACTGTTCCAAGAGCGCTTAATCTCTAAATCTGACTCCATGAGATGACGGACTACTTTCTTCTTTCGCGGGTTGGATGGTATACCAACTTGTTCTTAGAGGCAGAAAATAGATCGAGTCATTAGATAAACTTGGAGAGATGCGAATTCACTGGATTTTAACTTCATCTGGACGATAACTGATGAAAATCAAATAACTACCGTTGCGAAAAAATATAACCCATATCATTATCAAATAAAATCACTATTCAATTTATGAACACCTGAAAACTATAAAAAAAATAAAAAACAAATTTAAATTTATTCTTTCTTTTCGATCCATGTGAGGCTGGCTCATTTGATGTTAGTTTTTTTTTTTTTTTTTTTTAATGTAATTTACAACTGTACAAATAATAAATACAATAACTAAATATGTGAGATGTTTCATTTAACCACCCGTTAGTGGTACTTCAAGCCTTAATTTAAATTAGAAGGTCCCATCTAGCAATCTTCTTTTAGACGCCTACGAGGATTATCAGGGATTGTTAAGGATGAGAGATTAAGAACTAATGGATTAGGATGGGTAAGGGGTTTGGAATGAAAATACGCATATCTGTTTTTGGCCAAATCTGCAACGAATGGGATGTTAAGGTCTATGTGGATGAGTTTATTTGTGACGTAATCAAGGATTTTGGATTGTAAGGATTGGATATTGGAGGAATTTGATGGTTTGGTACAGCCTCAGAGCTCAATTTCTATATGTCCAAATTGGTCAGATTATCATAGTGTATAATAATTTTTTGTAGTGAATGGGAAGCTTAGAGCGTTTGTCAAGTAGGTGTTGTAGCAGTCGAAATCTACGAGCAGTTTCTTATCGTTTCAGTCTAGTATGTGGATTCCAAGTAAGTCTCTTGTGAAGATGGAGTCCTAAGTATCGAATCTGTTCAACAGGCGTTAGTGGAGTATGATGTTAGTTTTAAAATATCAATTTTTTGTTTACATTTTATTTGTGTAAATAATTGTTTAAAAATCGGAAAGAATGTTAATTTATAGGCTCTACTGGCAAATCTTTACACTTCCATAAGAATTGTAAATATTTATCCGGTTCATTTTTTACTCGGTTTAAACAAAGTTGGTTGAATCCTAGAATCGGATTATTCAAAAATTTTATTCATGACTATGTTGTTATATTATATTTTAAAATGAAAAATCTACTATCAAATTTATACGAAGTCGGAAAGGAACGAGTGAGTAAACAAATCAAATATTTATTTTTTAAATAAGGAGACATTTCCAGTTTTGACCAATTTACAATGTTGCTGGATATTAGTAATTTTTTTTAATATTAAAATACTGTTAAATGTTTCAATATTTGAAATCCTACAGCCCATGAAGGGTTAGCTACTTGGTACCTTCAAAAGAAAAGAAAGTACTGTTT
>NW_027116029.1:186083-238340 GCF_000696795.3 Halyomorpha halys | reverse complement strand
TTACTAAATGTTTTGAAAGTAAGATGATATGGGATTTCGGGAGCAGGACGTAAGGGTTGAATTTTCTTCTGATTATTTTTTGTATTATGATCTCTCTTAGAGGGATTTTAATCACGTCGAAGCACACCAACATTTAGTAAGTTAAAATATTAGTATTTTATTGAGGCATACTAATAACTATAAATATTAAACGAATAAATACAATCACTTCGTAAAATGTTTATCTCTAGTTTAGAAAGAGTCGGGAACTACTGTAATTATTATCGAATATATAAGTAACTAACATAAGCTTAACGAAATAATGAAATCTTCTGATAGAATGGAATAATCACAGGGAGTTGAAGAGGAAATAATAAAAGTAACAGTACCTAACTATTAACTAAGTACATAAAATTATTTTTTTGGGGTCACAAGTATTGGTGTCATGATCTAAGAATTATAGCCCCTGCAGTTTCTGATTGGAAGCCAAGATAGCATCTGGGTTGTATGTGTCCGTTAGCGTTTTTGGACCTATCATAATAACGAAGATTGGAAACCCAATAAAGCGATCATTACAGGTCTAAATGTATAGCTTGTAAAAGGTCCTAAAACACAGGAAATTTCCTAAGAAATTGTCCTGCCTTCAATGGGTGTACTGTTATGTTCCCGTGAAATTACTAGCAGTTTCTAAAAGGCTTTTGTGGGTCAGAGAACGTGCGGTTATACTGATATGATAATTTTAATAATAGTATGTAATTGAATGTTTATTCTTCACTTTATGGGCTTTAAAAGCCAGGCGCAAACACCCTGAAGGAATCTTCAAAGGAATGGTTTAAGAATATTGACCCATAATATTAACTACAGCTGTTCCATTTAATCAAACAATTTTACTACTAAATATATTTTATTTTATAAGCTCTAATTGAAAATTTTATATTGTAGCACTAACATTAAAACTTTTTAAGTAGTTTGCTCATATACTTTCTTCAGATTGATAAACTTCCCTAGAAGCTAATTAACTTTAGATTTTATTCAACTCCACTAGCAGTGGTCAAGAGACTTATTGTAAAATAAAAATGGACAATTGGAGTTCTGGCAATGGTCAGATTCTCCACTTAAGTTGAGTTTATTTCTAATAAAGGATAGTTTCATAAGGTTTATTTCATAAGGGATAGTTCTAACACTATCCTCACCACGTATGCCAATGACACATGTGTGCTCGCAGTTAATAATAACCCATTAATGGTTACCCAAACTCTCCAATCCCATATCACAGCCCTCGAAGAATGGTGTCGTAATTGGAGGAGTAAGATAAACTCCAACAAATCCCATCAAATCACCTTTACCCTTCGTCGTAAACCTACCGACTGCCCTACAGTTTCATTAAATAATATTACTCTTACCCCTGTCAAACAGATCCGCTATCAGATATCAGTCCTTCCATTATAAACTCCCTAACCACTCAAACCCCCTAGTTTCTAACCTTGCATCCTCTTCCATTCCTGACAATCCTCCGAGGCGCCTGAAAAGCAGATGGCCACGAGACCAGCTAATGTAAAATGTCTATAATTGGCAGACTCATCAATTTATACTAGTAATTATACATATTTTTCATTGAATCAACTTTGTTAGTGGCACATCTAATAAAAAACATGTTCTTTTATTTTGAGTTTGAGATATTCTATAAATTTTCCCGTAGACTAGAGCTAATTTGTAACAACTCTTTAAAAACTGTTTTCATCAGATCAGCCAATGTTTAAGCAAAGTAGCGATATGATCAATCATCTTTATATAATACTCCTATGTTCAGAAAAAAATATATTTGAAATGAAATTCCTTGCTAATTTGTAAATTTTGGTTTGCGGGATGAGTAAGTTGAGAGAAAACTGATTTTGTTTTGTTTTCTTCAACGATCACTACATGTTATTTTTAAATTAAATTAAAGCCATTTAATGTATCCATTGTGTAGAGACGAATCGTTACATCAAAATTATCTTCTTTAGATATAATTTTGATGTAACGATTCGTTACAATTTACGTTCGGAACAATTTATAGAATATCTCAAACTCAAAATAAAAGAACATGTTTTTTGTTATATGTGCCACTAACCAAGTTGATTCAATGAAAAATATGTATAATTACTAGTATAAATTGATGAGTCTGCCAATTATAGACATTTTACATTAGCTGGTCTTGTGGCCATCTTCTTTTTAGGCGCCTCGGAGGATTGTTGTAATACAAGATTTTGATTGGTTCAATGAAAAATATGTATAATTACTAGTATAAATTGATGAGTCTGCCAAGTATAGCTAGGAGGAATTCAAAATGGCTGCTGTGTCAAAACGAAAAAACATTTTTCATTTGGAGCTGTATATCTTTAAAACTACCAACAATACTGGAAAACCTAAGAGAACATCAATTAAAGATGAGTAAATTTGCTAAAATATAAGCCGTAATAGAGCTACTTACGTTCAATAGTTCCAGAGATATAACTTTTTAAAAAGCAACATTTCATAAGCAATGAACTGAAAAATCACTATTTTGTGAATTTATTTTCGAATCGTTACATAAAAATTATCTTCTTCAGATATGTTTCAGATAAAAACGATGCTATTTCAAATTATTTATACTTAAAGCGATATAATATTAGCATTATATATGGAGTTGATCCAGCTTTCATCCGCGTTTGCATTTCCGCCTGATATAAAAGTTGAAGAATTCACACACGCAAATGCTTACATATCCTATCATATATAGAAGAAAGTGAACGACTTTTTCACGAGAAGTTCAGATACTGATACGATGAAATGGAACCTTTCTCGAATGGAAAGCGATTACCGGGAAAATCATCTGTGACAGTGGAAAGCGCCATGACTGCGTGTGGTGCATCAGCATGACAATGACTATCTAGGGCTGAGGGCGACAACCGCCCGACCAATCATCGCGTCCTCCTTAGTACGTATCTTCAAGAATCGTTTTTTTATAGTGAGTGGAAATGCTTGTGGATGTGAATGCTTACTTGAAATCGTCTTGACATAAAATAATTAATTTAAAATATTTTTTAAGTAAAAATAATTATATAGATGAAATTAAAAATGTAGTGAAGAGCATCTTGTGAATCTGTTGAACTCATTAGTTTCTCCGAGATTTTTTTTTTAAACTCATTAATAAAAACAAATTAAATAACGGTCTTAAATTCCAATTAGAATTGAAGGATTTCCGCTGAAGTTATATACATTCCTAGTAAGGTATTATGTTTCAAACAAAGCCAGATTTTTATATAGCAAATATCAACTAACGCGGCAACCAACTATTCACATTAATTATATACAGTACATCTCACTACAACAGTCTGTTTATATCTTTATAAATACAAATGTGAAGTAGACGGCCAAATGAGAACATAAAATACTTTTCAACTATTTACTTGCCGCCGTTTCGCCCTGATCTGCAAGGCTTTGTCAGGGCTAAAAACAATATAAAATAACAACAAATATGTAAACAATGTAAAATAATAAGATGACACTATTGTAAACTTAGGCAAGGTTAAAAATGATATAAATATAAGTAAAAAAATATATAAATATAAACAAAAAGAAATAAGATATACAAGTATAAATAAAAATAAGAGAGAGAACAAATAGTGTTAGATTTAAATAAATGGAATATGATCCGGGTGCGGTCAAATTAAACTCAAATAGTAAATTATGCACTATATTATTTATTTTATTATTTACATTATTTATATATTCAAATATTAAATTATGCACAAAACTTTTATTTGTTACTATTACCGTTTCATTTATTGTTTATAACCTTTAATTTTTCATATTTAATTTTGACGTTTCATTGTATACCCTTGTTATTTTCCACTTATTTTTTTTTTGTACTTATGTTAACTGTTTGTATCTTTTTTAGCCCTGACTAAGCCCTTCAACGTGGGGCGAAACGTTGGCTTAAATAAACATAGTGCATAATTTACTATTTGAGTTTAATTTGACCGCACCCGGACCATATTCCATTTATTGTTACACACGGTCAATAAGCAATCTTCCATAGTATTTAATAAATTATAAATTTAAAATGATGCCCTGCCAACTGGGGCAAAACGTCGGCAAATAAATAGTTAAAAACTATTTTTTTTTTTTTTCAAGCACTGACCATTCCCTTCGTATTCAATTACGGTCAATCATTTTTATATACTAAATACAATAAACAACAAACAATAAAATAATAAATGATTACAGAAAACATTTAACATATATTTATAGGGTTGATACTTATAAGAGTTTACGAGTTGATTATGAACTACTATTTGAGAAATCAAAGGCTTAGTTTGAAATATTTCAATAAATGAGATATCTCTCATATTTTTATAAAATACGGAGTCGATGTGATGTTTCAAGATTTAAAATTGATACAATGAATACTAAAAACTATAGGTTCTTAAATTACAGCTATATTTTGAGTAAAGCTGTATTTAATGAGTATTTATCAAACAAATTAGCATGTATTTATTATTCTTGGATCAAATGTAAATATTATATTATTTTAAAAAATGTATCCCAATCAAAAAGTGATAATTATTAGAACGAATTTCGTAACCATTTCTATTAAATTAATGAAACCATTATTTGAAGAAGAATGTCATCTATCTCTTTAATTGATCTATAAATCGTCGGTGGTGTCCTCTACTCCTGGAAGTTGAGAACAGTTTCACGGGAAAGATTCCATTGCCTCCCTTTATCTTTCCGCTGCTAAGTGAGAAGTTCTCAACCAAAGGAAGAACCTGGAACTTTATTGCCGAGAAGTTTTTCAAAGCGTGTTTCCTACAAGATTGCTGGTTATATCGCCGTGCTGTATCTCCCGGCTGGAATTTACAATCAGACATTCATAAAGAAATGAATAAAAATATTCGAAGAGAGGAAATTCTTGTAGATACTTTTCCATTTAAATCTTAAGTGGAAAAGAATTTTTCGCTGTAAACTTAATTACCAACAAATAATTACTAACGAAGCAAGCCATTTGTAATGATAAATTTAATTTTATCTGTGCCTTCATTAATTTCTTTGAATAACCACCTGCTAAGGCAACTTATTTTTCTTAATTTTTGTATTTATGAAAATTCATTTAGTTTAATTAGATTTAATATAAAACTTTTTTTTTCTTTTGTAGTTTACTATTTAAAGTAATTTAAATTTGATCGAAGAATGAGAATTATTTTTGTTGTTTAAAGTCAGAACTATTAGAAAATCAATTTCAATGAAGTCAAGAGGATTTTGTTGAATGAGTTCGACTATGTTTTGTTTTTGAATGTTACTTTTTTGGCGCATGGTAGTGAGTCAGTAGACCTATAACAGTTGTTTTGGTTGTTTATTATCTCATTTGCTTTCGTTTCGTACAACCATTTCCTACTGATGAAATCTCTCAACACCCTATTCAAATAACAGCTGGGACAAATGGTTTTTGATTTAATTAATATAAAAATAAATTTGGTATTTACTACTGGGAATACTCTTCCCATATTCTTACCATAATATTATAATATCAGCTGTATTAATATTAGTATTATTTATAGTAATAGACTACTATTACTAAGTTAAGATATCATTTTTAGTTTAACCCTTATCGGTCGTATATCGCCTCTCACATAACAACAGTGCCTTGTCGCTGCGGTCGTATATCACGGGAGGTGACAAAGCGAAACATGTCGAAAGTCCCTGATTTCAAGTTCTTGGGCAAATTTTTTTTCGAAATTCGTGGTGGATTTGTTTTTGGGACCTGTGGTTGATACAATTTTAATTGTTTGGGCAAATATATAAGAACGACGTTTTCCCGCCTATCGTAATTACATTTCGTAAAGTCGATAAATTGCCACAGTTTACTATCAAGGCGTAAACATATGACAGTTAATTCAAATGTTAGTCCACTTGCATTACTTGTACTATTAACGATCACGCCAGACCCAATCCGACGGTAAAACTGTCTTGATAGTTAATGCTGTCATGATTGTAACTATCAAGTAGTTATACCATAGTAGTGGCTTACACTACTATGGTATTGCCGCAAGAACTGAAAGTGTACGATAGTTCACTGTCAAGGCCAATACATGTGATTGTTAAAGTAGCAGTTACTTTACTGACTTTAGTTGTACAATAAACGATTAAGCCTAACCCAATGCGACATTAATGTAACTATTAAATAGTTATACCGTTTTTCAAGGCTTTGAGCGGGTATTTTTGTTGGAAGAATTGGCAGGAGTGCTTATTAGTTAAGTGTCCGTAATAGAGCAATTTACATCTCCAGTTATATATCACTTCCTTTTCTAAATAAAAAATTATTTGAATGTGTAAAATAAATAATTTCTAACAAATACGTTATTCTTACAATACTGATTTTTTTTTTTGCATATTTACCGGAACCAACTACAATCCAATGAGGATCACATATAAAACTAGCTTTTTATGACTGATAAGGGTTAATTAAATTTCCTTCATCATTCATTAAACTCAGGTACAAGTAATTTAGTGATCACAACCATTGCATGTACATAAGACGTGAATAAAACATGTAAACATAGAATATGATTATTTTATATTAATGAGGAGTTATATTACTCGTAAAGTTAAGCACCATCGGCAGACATGGCACATTGATAAACGGCTTCTTAGAACCAAAACAAGAACCATAAGTTAGGAAGGAGCGGTGCAAGTTGGGGTTTATTAGTGGCTGTATAAGTCCCAAAGGTAATTAACATAAAACCGTGTCGGTAAGAAGTGGCTAAAGATAACTGTAAACGAATAGCGGCTTCACCTTTGACCTCCCGGTGCCCGCTCCTTGCCTCATCCCCTGCCCGAATTTTACGCCTTAAATGGCCTCTCCTTAAACAGTGCCTAAGGATCTCCTAAGGACCATGGCTATTAATATATCCTGTTGTACCTAATTTAAGTCACGCTCACTCCCTAATTCTATGCTATATAAAAACTGAGACCTATGAACGTGTTCTTATCCTTTTTTTAAAACTGTGATACTGACCTCACTGTCAGGAGAAAGTAAGGAATTCTTCTAACGATAGTCTTTTAAAGATCTAATACGGGGAGTTCGTTTGTTCTTGGTTAATGACGTAAACCTTGTTGATCATCACCGCCTTTTATTTTTTATTTTATAGTCATATCTCTGATAACATATTATTTGATTAGATTACAAATCTTATATATTTGTTAATTAATTGTATAAGAGTAGTTAATATTAATAATAACACCAACTACAAGGATTCAATTTACTCTCAAACTTTATTTTAAACCTCCAACTTTTTGGCACTTAGGCCATTATCAAGGAGACAACCTAAAAATTGCAAGCTCTACAGCTTAAACAAGGAATTTCATATATCAATCCTGATTCATTTTTGGTATTTATTATGTCCTTCAATTTTCAATGATAATTTTTAATTGTATATTTGGGTCTGTAACATAAAGAATATTTATCAATATCATAAGCTTTAAATGATTTCTATATATCTTCAGATATTCCCTTTACGTAATTAAATCCATAATACTTTCTTAATGCTTGGGTAAAGATGCAATGGAAATAACTCGAAATATATGTTTAACCGACCTAAACGTTTCATTTAAATTTTATACAATGGCTTAATCACTTATTAAACACACAATCTCAATACCGAAAGTATCTTTTTAAAATTTAAAATTAACCTCAAAAAATTTTAAATGAATTGACTCACCAGACTTCTGATAGAGATAACCCAGACTTTTTAAAATTGTTTGCAATGATACTTACAATAAAACCTACCTCCAATACGTTAGGACTCTGTTATCACCTAATTACTGAGCTTAATTTATTTACAATTTCATTAACTTTATTTTTTAATTGTTAGTTATAATTTAACATTATTTAAAACATAATTATTGTATTTTTAATATATGATATTTGTTTATGTTTTTGAAGCTTATATGACAAGGGCAATAAGCCTGCAAAAGAATTTCGACTATTTTCAAAATATTGGTATTATGTAAGGAAGTAATATTTGGGTGATATGAATACAATTTTTAAGTTGTCTCCTTGATAATGGCCTAAGGGGCGAAATGTTGGAGGTTTGAGATAAAGTGTTGAGAGTAAATTAGATCATTGTAGTTGGTGTTATTATTAATATTATTTGATTTTAAACATTTGAATACTAGTCCTATCGTTCTTTTATCATATTAAAGGTTTTTTGATAAATCCGGGTTCGGTCTAGAATTATAGTGTGATTTAAAAACTGATTGTCGTATTGCTATTAAATTACTGACATTTTGTTAGTGCTTGCTTTTTGGTAAGGTGGTAGTGAGTCTCGGGCAGTGTATTGCCAGTATAGTCCTTAAGTTCCCAAGCCATAGAAATCTGTGGAACACTAAGTCGTAAATTGAACAATGTCTTGGGGGTTCCCCGTAAAAATTAGGTTGGTTAAATGGTTTAATTTTGAGTCATTTCAATTCCATATTTACGCAAGCATCATGAAACATCATTGATAAAAAGAGAAGTTTTATTGATTTAATTATATAATTATCTGAAGATATACAGAAATTATTTAAAGCTTATGATGTTGATAAATATTCTTTATGTTACAGACTCAACAATGAATCTAAAAATTATTATATCAAATTGAAGGTCACAATAGATACCATAAATGAATCATGATTTATATATAAAATTCCTCGTTTAAGCTCTACAGCTAACAAGTTTTAGATTATCTCCTTGATAATGGCCAAAACGTTCGAGGTTTAAAATAATGTTTTGAGAGTTAAAATAATCTTATTATTAATATAAACTACTCCCAATCAATCAATTAATAAATATATTAAATTAGTATTGTAATTAAATAATATGTTATCTGAAATATGACTGCAAAAAGGTAATATATGACTAAAATGTAATTTTTAGTCAAATAGAAAGGAAACAATATAATAATAATAATAATTTTTATTTATTCTGGGACGAGTCCCTTTAGAATAATACAGAGAAATCAATAGGTGAGGGCTGAGGAGCCTCAGAGATATTTAAACAAAAAATACAAAGAAATATAAATAGTCATTATAAAAAATAATTATAGGTTACTTTCTCACTTTTATCAGTTGAACAATAAAAAAAAAAATGAATAAATAAAAAAGAGAAAAGAATACGATGTAAAAATAAATAAGAATGATATAATAGTTAACATACGTATTTACAGTTATATTAATTTACAATTTTATGGGGTCTGAATGGATAAGAAATGATTGAACAGGCGGGATTTAAAGGTAGGGAGGGTATTGGATGTTGGATGTTGGAACGGATGTTGGAAGGGATGGAGTTCCATAAGGATGAGGCTCGGATAAACGATCTGTCGAAAGCAGCAGTTCGATGCGCCCTTCTGTATAAATCTGAAGAACGGGAACGGGTATTGCGGGTACGAATAGAGGATTGAATGAAGGGGCTTGGAGATGTATGAAGGACGGCGGGATTGGATGACTTGGAAGATGAAGGATGCTAGGAAATACTTACGACGGTAGGAAGGATAAAGCCATTTCAACTCTGCATAAAGACGGGAAATATATGACGCTCATGATCAATGATTGTCCGGTGTAGGGAGGTGGTGGCCCCATCGCCCGGTACTAGTACCGCAGATAGCCACTGGTCTTCCAGGTTGAGGGGACACTACTCTAATATCATACATTCATACATCTATACTAATTACAGCACACTACACTCACCCCCAACTACAGATAAAGATCAATAACAGTACTCAGCCTGGGGTCACCTTTCCTAGGTAGCCGCCCCGAGTCAGGAAGCTCTGAGGAGGCAGCCCCTCCACCTGACTCAGGTGGCCAACTCAGGCCAACCAGACAGTTGGCTGATAACCATTTCCCCTGAAATAACAGTATAACGAAACCTAAAACAGCCTCCGATTTGATCAGTCTCTGGGACCGAGACAATTGGCGAAGCTGCTGGAAGAGGCAATGATTCACAACCGAATCCTTCTCCTTGTTTCTTATATCATTGTTGTGTTGATACTTTCTATCAACCAACAATTGTGTAGTTTCACTTATCGATAGAATAAGCGAATACTCAATCAGTATGCATAGTCAAACATCACCATCGCCGTGGAATGTCTTAAATTATATATTTTTTAAAATCTAGCCATTTTTTTTCGGACCTAGGAAGTTAAATTAAGTAGTTAAACTAATTCATAGTTTCGCTCACATAACCAACTTATACAATCTAAAATCCTCAGTCCTCCCATGTTCCCAAAAACCATGCACTTATCTTAAAATCCTTTTCTTTAACATCCCGTATGTTGCTGATTTGACCTCAAATAGTTTTTCATTTTCACATTTGGAAGGCAATAACCACCCAAACTAGCTGGGTTCTAACCATATTTCCCAATTTATTTCCTAATGATCCTTCAAGGGTCTAAAATCAAAATAAAATAAAACAACTCAATTAAAATGATTTTACAGTATGATGATTTTATTCACGTAATTAAAAACAAGATATTAGCAGTATAGGTTATGAAGAAGTAACTGTGCGGTTAAACTAGATTATTAAAAGTTAACAAGATCTAGTGTAATTACTAGCTCTCTTGAGATGACCTCAATGAATTAAAAAAGGCATCCTATTTAATGCCGTATTTTATACTCAATTTATTCAAGTTTACTACTATATTTATTTAATAAAGAAAAATAAGAAAACTTTTATTTCATTCAGCTTTAATAATAACTTTAATAATTTCAATCAGCTTCGTAATGAGTAATATAAATTATCTTCTATTCCTTGATGAAACATATCACAATTTAGTTTACCTTGACCTTTACACCAATAATTCTGTAAAATTTTATGGATTTCACAAATTTATTATTTTATGACGAAATTTCCGGTTATATTTTCATAAAAATTGCGTAATTTATTTTTAACCATCGATCCTATTCATGAGGTATATATAATCTTCACTGATCTTAAGGTCATTGGCATCAAATTATCATATTATCACACTTGATTATGTACACCTGTTTCTTCAACAAGCTCAGCAGGTTATTCTTAGTTTATTATTTTCACTGATCCCTGATGTATATTACAAATATTAAAATTGTTAAATTACAACGCATAAACGATATGAACAGTTCAATTTAAACAAATTATTATTATTATTAAATAATTATATATAAAAAAAAGAAACTTTTTATTGCTCTGTTAAAGGAAGATTATAGAACTTTGCCCCTGTGAGAATACCCACATTACATATTTTCCCTTCTTCTCTTTAATTTATTCGAAATATAAGCTTTAATCATACTCATTGCTATAAACAATATAATTTTATCAAGAAAGTCTATTCAACACACAATTGGTGATGCCGCATACTTTAGGTTGACTATTTTTAAGTAGCAGTTTACGGAATAAATAATTATGTTATTCTACTGAAAAATATCATTTCAGTTTTACAGTTAAGAATCAGCTACCTGTAAACATATATTAACTCTGAATTTTACCCACTGAGACCTCATAATTACGCCCATAGGCTATTTTACGAATATTTGGCGGGAATTTCCGGGCCTGAATAATTTGAGACTGTAGTACCTTTTGATAAAAAAAATTTACATATTCAGAAACAGACAAACATTATCAATATTTTGAGCTCGAATTTTTCTTAACATTCATGGAATATCATTGTGTGAAATGATAAGCAATGAAACCTATAAAATGGTTGTTTTTAGCTCAGAATATTTTTATATAAGCATTGAGGGACATACTAAACACACATTAACGAACTCTTTAATATTCACTTTTATTCTACAATAAATTGATACATCAACAGATAATTCTTGTAAACTCAGAATAACTCAGCATTTCACTAGGTTACTTTTTTGTCTAGTGGCTAAAATCTAATGCTTAATGCCTAATGAATGAACATTGTCATAGCTGGGCGATATAAAGGGAATCAGGAAAGGAGAGGGTTACCGCGATAAGTGAGGGAACTGGGAATTTAAAAGAACCAATGGTGTATGCAGAGTAGAATGAAAATTTGAAGGGATAAATACTTTATTCGATTCATTTGACAATGAAATGAAAAATCGATTTTTATTGTGGAACACTTGATCCCCTAATAATAGCAATTTGGAACAATAAAGTATTATTAAATAAAACTATAATAGTAATTGTATACATAAAATATGAACGAAAAATTCATATTTATCGAAGCTTATATTAATTCTTAATATTTTCAAATTCACGGCAGATTAATACTGAAGGAGATGGATACATAATTTGTTTGAGTGATGTTAAGGAGGAATCTTTAAGGATGGATATGGCTAACGAGTTCCAAAATGAGTCAGCCCGAACAGCAAAGTTGGGTCAATGGGTAGAAGTGTACAAATCGGTAGTTGGGATCTTGTGTTTAATAGGAATTCTGTTTAATAATAGTGGATGAAAGGAAAGAAAACCAATCATATTTAAGAAGAGGAGTCCAGAAGGAAGAGTTGGATACTCTAAGAAACGTGACTCCATGGGAATAGGTTCAACAATGTGTTACAAATAAAATTGTCAAACAAATGCCGGCATTCTGTGGAATGACATTTAGGTTCGATGCTCACATTCAATAAATAGTCCTTATAGCAGGACCCAAGTAACTGCAGATGGGTTCACTACTTGCCATGATAGAAACACAAGAGATCCTGCCTTCCGCTAGTCCCAACTTGACTAGTACTGCATCTACATGTTGACCATACGTGCTATTTTACCATAGTATCATAGATATAACAATATAGTTTAGAATTATAGTTGACGAAGATTGTTTGTAACTATGGCTTTGTGATAAATTGTGTAAATTTATCTCACTCTGCATACGTATGCTCCAAAACTGGCTTACAACTTGGAGGAAAAGAAGAGAAGTGTAAAATGGATCAAATATTAATTCATAGATCTATTATGATTTACCAGATAGTAATTCAAAACAGAATGTGTGAGGACTTTTATTTTGGTTTTTCTGGAGTCGGAATTCGAGTTCTCAAATCGAAAACAAATTTTATCAAACTAACCTTACGCTATTCGGCTAAAGTAGTTGTATTTATATTGGTACATTTTAAGCTGCTTGTGATACACTTGCTGATATAATCGATGTTATTATTTTCTATCACATTACACAATTATCGTTCACTGTGAATTGTTTCTAGCTAATAAGCAATGGCTAACCATGTCTGACACTCAAACTCGCAGGTAATGGTGAACATGTGCGCATTAAGCCGATAGGCGCGGATGGAGTTCGATACTATTAGCCGTCCAACATACCACAGAATATTTATCGACCCTTTTACGAAGGTACAATCTTTTTTTAACAGCGCCATGTCTTCTTTAGACCAACATCCCATTCCCCACATCGGCATGGTCAGCCACGCTACATACTCCATTCGAATTAGCATTTTTATTATGGGCCGTCCATCTCCTAGGTTTGAATTCATGACTTGTAGCTATTTCATGAATAGTAATTTTCAATCCATTGCGTGGATGAGAATCTCGTTGCAATTTAAAACCGTGATAAGGAATATCTGTTGTAATGATCTGCAGCTGACACCAATGAGAAATGTGACTTTACCATCGGCGGAGGTATTCCTGTACTTCCAGTTAAGAATACTTGGGACGAAGTACCATTGAAAGGGAAGCATGCAGCACAAGGACATACCGTTATCCCCTCTCCAGCAATCCATTCCATCTTGACTGCAACAGATCAGGGCATCTGTAGGAACCGGTATCAATCGCAATGTCGTCACGGGGAAAGCAAAGCCCTACGCCCACATCTTTACATAATGATTCAAATAAATAATATAAACAAAAGATATACAACTGTACACACTTACATTTAAGTGTATAAAATTCATTGATTATCACAAAGTTTAATGGTGAGTATATTATCAACGTAGTAACTGCTTCGGCTGTTTTGTAGATGTAAATCAGAAACTGCACGTCTTAACATTCATCAATGAATTAATTGAATAAAAGAACATTAATGAAATAACTATTTCAACGTTTCACTTAAAATAGGTTAATATGTTAATTTTGATTTTGAATAAAAATAACTTGTATTTAAAAATCTGTTGTAGTGCACGCATTACACAACTTTCACTTACAAACGACTGGTTTTATGTATCTCGTGTTGAAGTTGAAGTTTTTGAGAAAAAAATCTGGTCATTAGATGATGATAGGAAGGCAAAAATAATAACCAAAAAGTTTTATTTTTTTGTTGCTATAAAAATTCGTATTTTAGACTTTCTCCAGGTGATAATAACGGATATAAAATATGTTTTCTAACAAGAATACAACAGTTTAACAAAACATAACGCAATCAGGTAGTCTTAGCTTTTCCCGTTCGAATCAGACGTATCAATTTTTCCTTTAGTTATATAAGCTGACATAGATTTCGATATGGTTATCGATACCAGTATTAGTAGAATGTAGATTGTGTTTTAAAGCCCAAAACTAAACCATTTTTGAGATAGCGCACGAATTATGAACGGATCAAATCTCATTAAAAGACAACAGCGCCATGGTTGCCATGAGATACTTATGCGAAGTTTGAGAGAACGGGTCAACCCATTTTTATTATTCATGACTCAATTTATTCAATTAGATAGCGTGAATGTTTTGAAACAAGTCCAGTTCAAGTTCCTGAAAATGGATTGTAATAATTTTTTTTAGTCTGTCTGTCAGTCCTTTTATAAACATATTTTGCGCTAAAGATAAAACCAATTCATAGGTTTTATTGTTCAAATTACGCAATCATATTCCAGGAATGCTTAGAACGATTCGGGCTCAAAATATTGAAACAATATTTTTAATCTATCGGTTACTAAATTTTTTTTTTAGCGTTCCGCTAAAACTTCGTAGCCCGTCTGAAACATATGTTCATGTATGGCCTAGCTACGTGGTCTCAGTAGGTATAATTCAGGTTTAAATATAAGTTTACGGATACCTGTATCTTAACTATAAAACTGAAGTGATATTTTTCAGTGGGGTAACGTAATTACTTATTACCTAAACTGTAACTTAAAGATAGTCAATATAAAGTATGCAGCTTTACCAATTGTGTGTGTTGAATAGAGTTAATGACATTGTATTGTTTATGAGCATGGTATTGCTAATACTTCGAATGAATTAAAGACAAGAAGGAAACATATCTAATGCGAACGTTCTTGTTTTTGGTAAATCAGAGTAATATTTATTAATTTTTTTTTATAATTTATTTATTTTTATTTACAACTATATACAAATTTTACTAACTTAAGCTTTAATTATCCCTTCCAATATTTTAATTCATTTTCCACATTATTAAAGATTTATCATAAATTTTTTTTTATAAAAATTTGAAATGGATCGATCTATTGTAGATGCGATGCAGTAGAATAATTTTGGCTTCATTGGTGTTGCTGAGATACTGTGATCAATAAGTCAATAAGAGAGTGACTAGTATCTGTTCTTTTATGTATTAAGAACATAAAGATGGATTTCAGTCTTTGTTAATAATGGTAATTTAGATTTTTATTTTCTGTAGAGAAGTTATTATTTTTGAATGAGTGGATGTAATAATTTTAAGAGATGAAGCTTTTTTAGGATGTAAAAAAAAAAAAAAATTCAGCTATATTGCACATTTACGGAATAAGAAGAACTAACAAATAATAATGTAAATGTCAATTTTGAGATTCAGTGACCACAGACGACGATGGCTACAAACGGGTTTTATTTGCAGATAGTTCTATAAATTATGTGTTTGTATGTGTACTAAGGCTTGTAAATAAAACAAAAAAAAAAAGAAGTTGCATCCCTTACATCGTTGTAAGAAAAATGTTTTACTGGATTAGATTAGATTTTTATTCAGGGCGATCAACATCTAGGTTATTACACCCTTTTTACTTCATCTATCTTCTTGACTTATAGTTGAATGTAGACTATTTCCTTTTTACATTGGTCGGTATTGGTGGATTATATTTTAGTATAAAGTTGTGTTTCTTTGAGAAATTTTATTATTTTGTCTATGGATTCTTCCGAGTCTTTAAGGGCCAATTCTCTTGTTCGTGGAATTTTATTATTTTCGAAGGCTTGACGAAATGATGGGCATTCTTCAATTATATGCTTTATTGATAATGGGGAATGACAGGTTTGGCATATAGGCTGGTCCTCTTTTGTGATTAAGTGAAGGTGAGTTAATTTGGAATGTCCTATTCTTACTCTTGCTACAACCACTTCTTCTCTTCTGTTTCCCCTTATGGCACTTGTCCACTTTTGTGTATTTTTTTTTACATTTCTCAATTTATTGGTGAGTGGTTTTACTGGTTTAGTCACCACTAAAAAAGTTAATGTCATATAAAAATTCAAATAATCTAATTACTATTGTTTATATGGAATTATCTTTAAATATAAATATCACTTGTGATCATCAACTGACTCTCTTTTAGCTTTATTGACCTTTTTTAAAATATCAGCACTTTTGGGGGAGGAGAAGAGACTTATAAAAACTATAAGAAGATGGACTATATTGTGAAAACGCGATTAGTTCCGCGCCTGATACGGCAGAGGCATACATTTGAGGCAACAAATGGGTACTCCATAACCGGAAGGCTGCAGGAATTTTACAGACTGAAAAAGGGAGAAAACTGGTATGAGGGAACTTCCAACCGGTTGAACTCATAAAAAAAGGAAAAACACTATTGCTACCATTTTAGAGTGTAATTTAAAATCACAATCCAGTGACACCACCGACGGATTCTTCTTATTACTTTGTTATGGAAGAGGACATTTCCCACTGCCTAATGAGGGTGGCAGGCAATGTCATTCACAACGAAATTATCTTAAAAACCTGGGAAACCCTGTGTCGAGGATCAGAAAAAAATAACAATTTCCAATTAAAACTATAAATCTAAAATCAGTTAAGTATAGAAGTAAATATGAATACTCTAGAAACAATTAAAACGCATGCCTTTAACCCAAAAGTGAAGTGGTCCAGTTTTATCTTAAGCTGATACTCTAATATATAGATTATATTATACTGATATTATATACTACTGAATATAGTACAAGAGCCCAAGAGAAGAAAAAAGTCAATTATTTCACCCCAATTTTTGATTACTTAATTGAAAACTAGGTATGATTACTAGTCAAAATTGATGAGTCTGCCAAGTAAAGGTAGGGGGAATAAAAAATGTCGGCTGTTTCAAAGCGATAAAAAAAACTAATTTTTCATTCGGAGCTCTATATCTTAAAAAGTAGGAACAACACAAGAAAACCTAAGAAACGTCATTTAAAGAAGAGTAAATTTGCTAAAATATGAGCCCTAATAGCGTTATTTACGTTAAATAGTTTTTGAGATATAGCTTTTTAAAAAGCGGCATTTGATAAAAATATCTTCATTATATACAACTCTCATAATTAAATTTTCCAATAAAAATTTTATTGTTAATATAAAATCTTTTCCTTCTCCGGGCTCATACCCGCGTATAGTACAAGTGCCAAAGAGTAAAAAAAATTCAATAATTTTACTCTAATTTTTAATTGTTTTAATGAACACTACGTATAATTAAGTCACAATTGAGCTAAGGAGAAAATAGTATCTGTTTCAAAACGTTTTAATAAAAATTTCATTCAGTGCTCTTTATCGTTAAAACTATCAAATCACTAGGAAATCTAACAGAACTTCGTTTAAAGTAGAGAACATGTGCTAAAATATGAGTCCAAGCAGAGCTGTTTACGTTGGATTGTTTTCGAGATATATTCCTTTTAAAAGCAGCATTTCATAAAAAATCAGTAATTAGTGAATTTATTATGGGAGATAAATATCCCAGGAACCATTAGACGTACTGATGTTTATTAGCACTCAAATAAGAGCTAATTTGATGTGCTAAAAAGTAGTTTATCTTCTTAGAAGTAGCCGTTTTCATAATACTTCCTAAAATACTTTGATTTCTAGTTGTTTGGACTAATCAGAATTAGAAATAAAGTTATTTTGGCAAATATCATGAAAACTACTATTCCTACGAAGATAAACGTTAAAAACTACTTTATAGCTCATCAAACTAGCTTTCATTTGAGTGATAATACACATCTGTTCGTCTCATAGTTCCTGAGATAAAGTTTTCGCACAATAAATTCACCAACTACTGATTTTTCAATATTTTCTATGAAATACTGGTCCAAGAGGAGAAAAACGGCAGTTATTTTATCCCAATTTTTTATTACTTTAATGAAAACTATTTATAATTACTAGAAGAAATTGATGAGCCAGCCAAGTATAGGTAGGGGGAATAAAAAATGGCAGCTGTTCCAAAACGTTTAAAAAAAATAATTTTTTATTCGGAGATCTATATCTTTAAAACTACGAACAACACTAAAACACCTACGAGAACATCAATTAAAGAAGAGTGAATGTGCTAAAATATGAGCCCTAATAGAGCTATTTACGTTCAACAGTATTACAAACATAGCTTTTTAAAAAGCAACATTTCATAAAAATGTACTGAAAGATTAGTGGTTAGTTAAGTTATTTTCAGAAATCTATATCTCAGAAACTATGTGACGTACAGATGTCTAATAGCACTCAAATTAAAGCTAGTTGAATGGACTATGATGTAGTTTATTAAGTTTAATAAACTTTAAGCTTAATAAACTTTACTTCGTAGGAGTAGTAGCTTTTATGATATTTGCTAAAATAAATTGATTTCCGTTAATAAACTCAGAACCAATCTATCTAATCATATCTAATTATCAATTTTTACTAACAATGTTTTTAAGTACGAATCATGTAATCGTGGAATCATGAGCTCGAAAACAACAGGAATTACCAAATAGGTTTTTTCTTTGACTTTTTAATTATTAGAACAAAAAACTTATCAACAGGATTATAAATATCCTGAGAAATTCATAACATCAATTTTCGTCTTTTAATTTTTCATAAAATTACTGATATAGTTATAAATTTCACATATTAATTTTTAAAATTCATATACTTCTTATTAAAATATGAGGCGTTTTTAATAACCTCTATAACATATCGAAAAGTAATATTGATTCTGATTGGTTCCCAGGGATGAAAAAATAGCAAGGCTTAAATCAGTTCGAACTGGACAGCGTGGGTGAGAAAATAATGGAGACATTAATAACAAAAAATTGCGCCTCATTTAAGAAATAACATGAGCATCATTATACAACCAACGTATAAGTTTGATAACGCTGTATTTATCTACATACACATTATTAACTCTTTGATATAGCTTTATGATAGATTTCTATCACAGCACTTAAGCTCTCTAGTCCAGTAATAATATTTGACCGTGGGAATAAAGTTAATCTTCCTTCAAACACTTCACTTATATATTTAATGATAAAACGATAATTGAACTTTGTGAACCCTAAGGTTCCAACCATCCAAAATAATTCTCTTATCTACGCCTTGGTCTATCGCACAGATTCAATCAGTCATTTCAATGTTAATTAGGAATTCGTTCAATATTAAATCTAACAATTTCGCATGCCTATTTCTATCGTCACAATACAGAAGTGGGGCAATGATAAAGATTCAATTATAGAATACTTATGGACCAAGATACTCTTGAGTGCAGTGAGATGGTTCCATTATTTTTACCACAGAAAGTGAAAATGTATCAACATTGGAAACATATTAACTGAATCATTCTAAGCCACTAATGGAGAACATCCACTTAATATGAAAACGTATAGCCAAAAATACGGTAGTGCAGACGAGTACGTCTACTTTTATTTCAGACCTCAATTGCAACATAGCTACAGGATAAATCATTTTTTTCCTTTACAATATTCTATTGCTCTGTAATTTTTTTTAGAATGTAGTTCTGCTCCAATTTTTCAAGCTATTTTCTAGACTCTAGAGAAAATAAAAATTAAGTTCCAAATAAGACCATTTGATAGCTCGATGTTACAATATTTACATTTTAAAAATAAAAAGAGGTACCTCTAAAACTGAAATTAAAAAATTTTCTTTTTCAAATTTACCATATTTTGTACAATATAGATGCAGATCCCTCAAACAATAATTTTGCGTATATTAAACTTGATTAAATTGATGAAATTTAATTCTCAAATTTTAATTCATTTTATATGTTTTTATTTTATTTTTAATATAAAAATTGGAGGAGAAAAAAGGAAGTTATCTCACCCCAATTTTTGATTACTTTAATGAAAACTATGTATAATTACTAGTAAAAATTGATGAGTCGGCCGAGTATAGGTAGGGGGAATAAAAAATGGCGGCTGTTTCAACGCGATAAAAAAAAATTTTTTTCATTCTGAGATCTATATTTTAAAAAAGTAGGAACAACACAAGAAAATCTAAGAGAACCTCATTTAAAGAAGAGTAAATTTGCTAAAATATGAGCCCTAATAGAGTTATTTATGTTAATTACTTTTTTGAGATATAGCTTTTTAAAAAGCAACATTTCATAAAGATGTTGTATGGGACGTATTGAAAGATAATTAGTTAGTGAATTTATTTTGAAAAATTTATATCTCAAAAACCATTTTACGTACAGATGTCTATTAGCACTCAAATTAAAGATAGTTTAATGAGATATAAAGTAGTTTATGATAGTTATCTTGGTGGGAATAATAGTTTTCATGAAATTTTCTAAAATAAATTGATTTATAGTTCTTCGGACAAATTTTCATTTGCCAAATTTATATTCATATGTGAATATCATAAAAATTACTACTCCAAAGATAAGATAATCTTAATTAACTCTTTTGTAGTAAATTTAACTAGCTTTAATTTGAGCGCTGGCAGGCATCTGTACGTCCAATAGTTTCTGAAATGAAGTTTTTCATAAATCAAACTTATTGTCCGAACAACTATAAATCAATTTATTTTATCAAATATTATGAAAACTACAAAGGTAAAGGTCATAAACTTCTTTTTAGTCCATTCAACTAGCTTTAATTTGAGTGCTATTAATTTAAGTGGTAATTATAAATTAACTAACCACTAATCTTTCAGTAGATTTTTAAGAAATTTTGCTTTTTAAAAAGCTATATCTCGAGAACTATTGGAAGTAAATAGCTCTTTTAAGGCTAATATTTCAGCAAATTTACTCTTCTTTAAATAATGTGCTCTTAGGTTTTCTAGTGTTGTTGGCAGTTTTAAGATTTTAAGGTTTAGAAGCAGCCGCCATTTTTTATTCCCCCTATATACTTGGCAGACTCATCAGTTGTGACTAGTAATCATACATAGTTTTCATTAAAGTAATCAAAAATTGAGGTGAGAAAACTGCCTTTTTTTCTTCCCGGCTCTTGTACTATCAGGTCCTTGAAGGTTTTCCTGGGTCTATATTACATGGTTTCCTGGCTAGGGTATCTTTGGGATTAACTATTACTCTTTTTAACACTTTGCACTAGTTTATCCCCACTCAGGAGACAATATAAATCTAGCATATCACTCGGTTGTAACGTCTGAGGGGGCATGCATCAGCGATATAGAGAATTTATTGCACCGCAACTATTTTATAAACGCACGTTTTTCTACAGTTCTCTATTAAAATGGCACAAAAACGGGTCACAATAAGATTAAAATATCAAGATACATGATAAATGAATCGACATGTTTTATGTCGAAAGAGAACGTGTGA
This sequence comes from Halyomorpha halys, assembly GCF_000696795.3. Taxonomy (NCBI): domain Eukaryota; kingdom Metazoa; phylum Arthropoda; class Insecta; order Hemiptera; family Pentatomidae; genus Halyomorpha; species Halyomorpha halys. Next base: position 216,701 of record NW_027116029.1, on the reverse strand, counting down.
AGTGCATTCACGACGGGCTATAAACTTCTCTAATCTGTTGAGCAACGTGTACAAATAGTGCAACAAATGTACACGAGTATGGTGCAATGATATAGGGAAACTTGATAAGGTTACTGAGAAAAGAAATTTACAAGAACTCACACCGTAAAGAAGCGTCGGATTGTAAAGATCTCTAAAGTAATAAAACAGTGTTGTGATTTCGTAATTTACTATTATTAATTTCTAAACCCTTTCTTTCATTTTATAATCATTATTATTTATTTTTTTTTTTTTTATGAAAATGGCAAACCGATCCAACACTGGTAAGTCTTGTGATGTAAGCAGTGATGAAGACGAGTTTCAGATAGAAATTTATACCGACATATTTTAAAAAAAATAAATATTCAAGCAGAAGATGATTGTAATGATAGTGATTATGATATTATATATGACATTATAAATTACTATACTGTAAAAAATTATAAGAAATATTTCTTTTTGTTTTTTTAAATGGGTTCTCCAATGTCCACAAATACATGTAAACCGAATTTTATTGCAATACTTAGTTCTAAAGTTGTATTATATTTATAATCACGATTCCAGGGTGTAGTTTTTCGCCAAAAAGTGGCCTCGAGATACTGGCAGGTAACATCGGAACGGTGTTGAGTGTAAAGGGTTAAACTCCATAAATATACTTGACGTAATCTAAGTTATGAAAGGAAAGCTCATTTCAATTGTCTATTTATCATCCTATATTGCTGCACTTAAAGGAATTTTTAAAAAGAATAATTCAACTTGAAATTTACTTTAGTATATTAGTTTAACACATAAATAATGGTACATAATCCTATGTAGCTTCAATAAATAATTCATATGTAGGGATAATTGTAAATCTAATGGGGATTCCTAATTATAACCAGACCTGTACATTATCCAGGTCCTCTTTGGCTTCGACAAGCCTACGCTTGAGATTAGACAGGCAGTGACTAACTTGTTGACACTGAGGAGCTGGGAGTTAAACGAGTGTAGATAATGAAAAAGTTGCGATTGAGAGTGGCTTTGAGATGGAGACAATGAGGGACAACAAAGGCGACTAGCCAACAATGTGGTAATTAGTATTGGGCCTGCGTTGGTGCGGTCAGCGCTCCCGCCCCTGTCATCAAGTTATCCCAATCAATAAACTATTCCCCTCAATATACTATCCCCATTCTCATATACTTAATTATTGACACCTCCTTGACAATGGGGTCCGGGTTCCTTTCAGCACCGCAGGCCCAGGGTCATCCGATGACGAAGAGAAAGCCATGTCACACTTCCCAGCCGATGGATACCCTGAGAATGTAGCTTTCATGAGGATAAACATAAATTATAACATTTTGGTTAAAATTAAGATTTAAAGACAAAATATCGTTCGATTTATCACCAGGGCTGAAATATACACCTTATAACGTGTATAGAACTCCTATGAAGACAAAATTGTAAGTTATAACATTCCAACATGTGAACTTCAAACTATAGCGTTACAAGTTTCAAGCTGTACTGTAAAAATTAATTCATATTATATACTTCACTTCCGTCTTCAGTGATAAATAATTTTTGAAAAAACATTGTATTAACATTAACTCCAACACTTCCCTTTGTCTAAATAAAAAATCCGATACATTTGGACAACCGATTAACTTTGACGCCTCTGAGCCTAAAACTGAGCTTTGGGGCTTCATTAAACCTTCGAATTCCTCTCGTATATAATCCTTACAACCCAAAATTCTCAATGCTCCTTGTTACAAATAAAATTATCCATAAAGGCTTAAATGTTCCATATGTAACCGATCTAGCCCGAACCTGATATCATTCCTTCCATTATAAACTCCCTAACCTTAATTATTTTTCCATTCCTGGCAATCATCCGATGCACCTGAAAAAAAGATGATCTCTAGACCTTCTAATGAAGAAATGTTATTACATTCAGCTATCTTTATATCCCTCTATTATATAAAATAGTTTTTAGTGATCGTGTAGTATTTTATTTTACTCTTTTAGTGAATCGAAAAGTTAAAAAACCGTTGAACTAGGCGGCCAGTTTAAAACTTAAAGTCTGAACATTTAGAAAAAAAAAGGAAGTACAATATATGTACATTTATTATACTATATTGAAACAAAAATAATACAATCTATAAAGAGTTGTATAATTTGTAAATGGGAGTTGGTCAGGGGACAGCAGCACTCCCCTTGCAATAATTAATTTTAAAAAGTGTCAGTAAACCATTAGTAGTTGATATGAAGAAAAAAGGTGAGGAAATAAAGTTATATAAATAAAAGACACTCACTACAGTTTATCAAATTTTCAACTATTATAGGGTTTGGTATCCCTCCCATATCAATTATATCCAATTCCATCAAATACTTTCTCTTACCCATGTGTTATAGTACAATCATTGATACTCTTATAAAAATGTTTCTTTCCATACATTTATCAATCGATAAATAATTTCACATCGATAAACAGTTTCTCCGCCAGTTTTCGGATACCTTCAGGTTACCGATGTTACAGTCTGGTCAAGTAATAATGGTTTCCAGCCCTTTTGGAGGAACGAAAGTGAATAATTACCATATTTCAAGAAAATCATTAAACGTACAAACTATTAAACGATGTTTATAGTTTTACTATTGCACGTTAAATCCATTCAGTTTCCAGAAAAGACTTTATGCCCTCCAACACAGCCATCAGTGTGGAAAATCTCTGAGTTGGGCCCCACGCGGCACCAGATTAAAACACGTCCCAGACTCATTTTCCGCTTCAATCCAATCTTCTGCTTAAATAGAGAACGATATGCCAGCTCAGAACAACTTTCGGTTTACTAAGACCAGATCTTACTTGCGTTTTCTACAACAGTCATGATAGTGTTGTTACAGTTGACTAAAAATAAATGATAATTCAATCACACATGTATTTGTGATTTAAAAAATATTTCAAGAAAATATAGCATCCAACTCCAAACCGATATCATAGTTAAAAATAGTTTTTATTCAAAACTGTAACCTTATTATTTTTAAGAAACTAAAAATTTCTTTCTATAGAATTGGTTTTCTTTTTTCTTTTTTTTTTTTTTATCCTTGTCAAATCTTTGATGGGACATTGGTGTACCAGTCAAATCAATGTGTCTAAATACCGCATTGAAGGCATATTGTACATTTTCTTGTAAGAACCACCTTATATAAATGATATTCTTTAATCTCCAAATTTTGGAGCTCCATTTTGAGCTTGGGTCCTCGATATAAAATTTTCATTCCTTCCACGTCACTAAGTAAATGAAGAAAAAACTGGAGTACCCTACGCCTGACAGAATAACTTGTCCTTTTTCTTTTCTTTTTTTTTTTTTAAATTTATAAAATTGTTATGAAAGTTGACACACCATGGGATTGACCAGCCCTTCAAAAATTGTCTTTTTTTGAAAAAATAGACAAACAATTTTTATGTTGTCTCTTATTTCGTGAATTATCGAAAAAAGAAAAAAAAATCATTTGTTCTGCTGGAACTGTCAAATTGAATAAATTTAGTTCAAATTTTATTTAATTAGCCAGCAAGAAAATGTTAAGTCTAGAGTTTGATTTATGTTAAGTTTAATATTAGAGGCAAAAAACAATTAATAATGAATTTTGAAAAAAACTGTTCCAACAGTACTTATTAAATTTTAATAAAAATAATTAATCTAAAATACAAACCGAAGATTTTGATTTTTCTTAGATTTCAAAATTTGAATAACTATCCAAGTTGATAAAAAATTGTCTATGAAATAAACAATTATGTATTAGAAATAAATTTATACTGTAGTTATAATTAAAATTAATTACTTATGCAACAAATAAATCATTAGCATGTTGTACACCCAGTTTGCATTTTATATTTATTTATGCTTTAATATTACTAAAAAAGTTATGTAATAAATATTATCATATAATTGTTATTATTAATATTTTTAATATATATTTATTTAATTTTTTTTTTTTAGGTGAGTCTGATGCTGCCGACATTCCAATCTTCATTCAATGAATAACTAATTGTAAACAACTGTAAGAACATCATATAAATATAAAAAATACTTTTTTTAAAATTATCAATGTTTCTATTCGTAGGAAAATTTCACACTCTAACACAATTTAAAATTGAATTTACATTTTCATCAAAATCATTAAATTATTCATCACAAATAGACTGAACTATGTGAAATTTTTTTTAAAATTTAATTTCATTTTATTATTATTTTTTCAAACAGGTAAATACTGAATGATTTAATTGAAAGTCAAAATCATCTATTTTATGTAAAATAGAATGAAAATTCTAAAAGTCGATCAATCAATCTTGAAAGCTATTTTAATGTCACACAGCTATGCCGATGGACGCAGACTTTAAAATTCAAAATAGGCTATGAGATCTAATTATTGTTGTTGGGTTGAGTAGGAATTAATAGAACCACGCATTCAAAACTGGATAAGGTATAAGAATGTGAAGTTTATTTGTACAATGCGCATTTTGAAAAATCTAATGTCGAATATGGATTATAAGAAACAATTCCAGAAAGAGAATCAAGTTACACCATACCGTATTTCGGAAATCATACCATATATTTGTTTATATTTTATATTAATAAATCCGAATTATGGGAAACAAAAAGAATCAAATATAAAATAAAAAATTATATTTTTAAGGAGATACTACTGACTGCCCTTGACATTCCCTTCGTTAGAGCGACTGCCTTAGATCGTTTCAATATCTACTTGACTCACTCTAAATTCCAATCCACTGACCTAAGGCTTAGTTAAGAGACTCATGTTTAGGTTAGTCTGATATGGTCTAATATCTATATTGAATATTGGTAATAATCGCCAAACATTCAAATGCACGTCACATGCAGTATTTATTATTGGAAGCTGATATTTACCAATGTTATAGCGGGCCAGGCTCAATTCAGTATATCAACAGCTTTAAAATCCGCCTAGAAAACGTCGAGACGCTGACCTATAGACTTACTGTACTAATTTATTTACGTCATTATTATTTTTTCTATATTTTGCTTTTTAATTGTTATTCTTTTCTACTTTTATATATATATTTTTCATTTAAATTTTTCGTTCAAAAAACTAAATATATTTTTATCCTATACTCCAGCAGATGGCTGATTTTTATATAACCTAAAATATGTACTTAATCATAAAGTTTCAATTAATATTACTTATAAATGGACATGCGATAGAACCTTAATCCTAAAGAATAAATTTTCTTTTGATATAACTTAAAATGGAGATGGGAAAGTTATTCAATATCCACGACGCTCATTACAGAAACACACAGAGCTTTTCTATATAGATAATATTTGAACCATTGTATGGGTATTGATATCTTTATTTTTTTTAAAAGGGATATTTTATTTCTGTTCAGGCACTGTACTCCTTACAAAAATTGGTATAGGTCGGCCAAGACAAGAAAAATGAAAGGATTATTGACAGACAGATTTTTTTTATGACAATTAGTGATAATAGTGAGTAAACGTGGTGCCCCGGTCTGACTGCTTCGATTTCTCCCACAACGAACTTTATGCTCTGATGACAATAAAAATATTAAATAAATAGCTGGCAACACATCAATCCAAAGCTGCAGGCGATACGAAGTAGTATTTACTTGATTAACGGACACAGTAGACTAATCTAAGAATACTTGCCGTCCGGAATATATGGACCAACATGTAAATAGTATAGCGTACCACTAACTGTTAAATACATACTGACAGACCGTAGGTATTTGTACACATTTGATAGTCACCGGATTGCCATACCATTTAGCAACTTTGCTAAATAATAATTGCCTTCATATTCCAGAAATATTTTATTATGTTAAGGAAACAAATATGTACGAAAATATATAACAAATTTTATTCATTATTATTATATCAATTAATAATGTCAATTACTGTTATCGAATTATTTTATTTCGATATAATTTTATTTATATATGTTCTTAATATGAACTATTGCTATCATATCAGCTGATACATTCTAGTATAGCTTAAACAAGATTAGGAGGTCAGTCCCGTCAGGTTGTCTTATATTATATTTTAAAAAAAACAACCTGGTGGTCTGTCATAATTGGTTATATATATATTTCAAATGAAAACCTCAATGTTTTGAAAGATAAGAAAAACTTTTACCTAAATTGAAGAAAAAAAACAAGCAAAGGGCAACAACCGGATTATTGCCCGTCAAAACCTCATCTTAAGGGACTCCTAATTGGTCAGTCAGAATGAAAGTAAAACCAAAGATTAAGGTTCAGATTGATCGTATACGAGTAATACTGATGTATTACTGCAAAAGTTTTGAAAACCTATCATTCATGATTTAAAGTCGAGGGAGTATTGAGAGAGTAGAGGGGAAGTTACGACTCCTTCGTTTATATCTTGCCTTTCTCTTTATCACTGCAGGCAAATGCTACAATAATTAGCACAAGAGCCCGATGGAAAAAAAGTCAGTTATTTCACTCCAACTTTTTTATTATTTTTATGCAAATTACGTATAAATACTAGTAACGATTGATGAGTCTACCAAGTATAGTTACGGGCAATGCAAAATCGTGGCTGTTTAAAAAAATTATTTTTCATTCGGAGATCCATATCCCTGAAACTACCGACAACCCTAAAAAATCTAATCTTCATTTAAAGTAGAGTAAATTTACTGAAATATGAGCACAAACAGAGCTGTTTATAGTTTCCGAGATACAGTTTTTTTAAAAGCAATATTTCATGAAAAAATCAGTAGTTGGTGAATTTATTGTGCGAAAACTTTATCCCGGGAACTATGAGACGAACAGACGTCTATTAGCACTCAAATGAAAGTTAATTTAATGCGCTATAAAGTACTTTATGACGTTTATCTTTGTAGGAATAGTAGTTTTAATGATATTTGCTAAAATAAATTTATTTCCAATTCCGATTTGTCCGAACAACTACAAAACAAATTTATTTTAGTAATTATTATGAAAACGACTACTCTTAGGAAGATAAACGTCAAAAACTACTTTATAGCACACAACTAGCTTTAATTTGAGTGCTAATAAACATATGTACGTCTCATGGTCCCTGGGATATACATCTCCCATAATAAATTCACTAATAACTGATTCTTTGGTGTAATTTTTTATGAAATGATGCTTATAAAAGAACTATATCTTGGAAACTACTGAACGTAAAAAGCTGTTTGGACTCATATTTTAGCACATGTACTCTATATTAAACGAACTTCTATAAAGTTTTCTAGTACTTAAGTAGCTTTAACGATATAGAGCGCTGAATGAATTTTTTTTAAACGTTTGGAACAGCTACCATTTTCCCCTTAACTATACTTGGCAGTCTCATCAATTGTGACTAGTAATTATACATAGTGTTCATTAAAACAATTAAAAATTAGAGTAAAATTATTGATTTTTTTTTACTCTTTGGTCCTTGTACTATACGCGGTAATGATCCCAGGCGAGGAAAAGATTTTATATCAATAATAATTTTTTTATTGGAAAATTTAACTAAGAGAGTTGTACATATTGAAGATAACATTTTATAGTAAACGTCTATTAAAAAGAAAAAGTGTATTATTCCATATAAAATCTAGAAACATAGCTTAGCGATATAGAAATTTAAAAAATGATGAACGAAAGTGCTACTTGTTTCATCATAATAAAAAATTAATCAATGACAAGAAGATGTTGCAGCTAAAAAGGGAAGAAAAAACAAGAAAGTTATCGGTCCAATGTATCATACGAAGAAAAACCAATTCATACAAAATTAAAATTATACAAAAGCATTGAAACCTATTGAAGTAATTAAAAATTTGAGTGAAATTACTGATTTTTTTACTCTTGGGCTTTAGTACTAAATAGCCAAATAAGCTTAAAAGCTTAATACAAATCGAAAGGGACGTTATTGAAAATCTTTAATATTCGATGTCACATTTAGAAGTTAACATCAGTCTTTCTATTTCAAGTAATTCCATAAATACGACTTTCATTCCGACTGACTGTATCTTGAGAAAATGAATACTAATGAGAACCTCCTTTGTCCTTTGTCCATCCTTTGTTTGAAGGATGAAGTGACATGACTGAACATATCCATTTAATTTTGAATCCATTACAATTTTTAGATTACAGTATTTAAGTCTCGACATCCTTAAAGCTGTATTAATGCTAAAGCGAATTCCAAATTCTTATTATAACAAGAAGCCTAACATTTCTTTGAAACGAAGAAGGTGGGCTATATCTTAGCACAAAAGATCCAGGACGAGTCCAAGTGTTTAAGTTTTAACCATCCTTCAACGTAATAACAATAAACAGACTGAAACAAATGACATGGCAACAACAATAAAAGGAACCTCAAAGAGAATGAGGTGGTGAAACGCATAGACAAGACTGGCTATTAAATAGTTAAGTGTAGCGAAGTATAGAGGGCACCCTGTTCCCACCACCCACCCACTAACGGACATCACTTCTCTTATTATAGTAATAAACTTGACTTTGCTTCTCAATCATATATTTCCTGACCTTAACCATATAAATGGCCCCGGCGTCCCAATGGGTCTTTATACATAGCTTTTATCATTTAGTCATTGGGTAAAAAATTAAATGTTGTATTTAACAGATTTTAAAACATTATTAATTTATAATTCAAAAGTTCCAAAAAATAAAAATATAGTTCCTTTTCCTTGATAATTACGTCCTTAAAATCCAATTGAATGCTTTATGAATAATAATAATAATAATAATGTTAACTGCTACGACTGATGAAGCTATTTATAAGTATTTTGAAAGCGTGTTTTAAAACAACGGTTGTACAAGGAGGTGATTTTTTTCAAGATCGCGTTCAAACACCAAATTAACGGCTGGTGCGCTGTGAGCTGTGAGGCTGGGTGATCCCACAAGGTTTTTTATTTGTTTTTTTTCGGTCAAGACTCCAAGTTTTTCATGTTGTGGGACCGCCACTCAATGAAAAGTCATCACCTCCGGCCGGATTCAATCAAATAGGAAATACTGTGCCTAACCACTAAGCTATGTGCGGCCCTACCACAGAGTTTAGTCGTTAAATAGAAAAAAACTATCTGCCTCAGCCGGATTCGAATCTGGGTCCATGTAGTTATTAGCATTGTGCCTTACCACTGTATACTGTATATAATAGTACAAAAAATATATATAAGCTAAGATTATAGTATAAAGAAAATGCAACTCTGACCTAAGCCTTATAATTGGGTAAATGCAATGTAAGTTCCTAGTGTTTGGAAGAAATGAAAAAAAAAACCTCAGTGATATAATTTACATTGAAATAAGTTCCGTTGCCTCTATTATGCCCAACGCGTTTAGTCGGTTCTATATTGATTTACAGTCGTCCCTTATCAACTACAAATCCGATTGGACAGGAAAACATTATCAACTTTATCGATATTCAATCTTCTTTTCTTTTTTTATAATTTATTTATTGTTATTTACAACTCTATAAAAATATATATAACAAGTAACTTTGCTGTAGGTGACATAGTGACATGATACAAACATGTGGAGAATCTATCTATTGATAGAACTCCAATAGCATTTCTAGAGGAGAAGATCTCCAGGCAATTTTATTTTCAGACGCCTATGAGCATTATTAGATAATGAAGGAGAAGCCAGGTTAGAAACAAGTGGATTTGGGTGGTTGGGAAGTTTATCATGGAAGGAATGGTAATTGGTTCTGGCCAAATAGGCAACAAAGGGGATGTTGAGGTCCTGATGGATGACTTGATTTGTGACAAAGTAAGGAGAATTAAGGATATTGGACTGTAAGGAATTTGATGGTTAAGTGGAGCTCCAAAGCTCAACTCCTTATGTCTAGGTAGGCCTTACAATAGTCATGTAGATCAGTCTTTTGTAATGGATTGGCATTTTAGAACGTTTGTCTAGTAAATGTTGTAATAGTCGGAATAGACGAGCAGTTTCTGTCTTTTTAGTCTTGTATGAGGATTCCATGTCAGTCGTTTGTCCAGATGCAGTCCTAAGTAACGGATTTGTTCCACAGGAATAAGTGGGGTATTATTAAAGTATACTGTAGGGCAAGAGGTCATGGGTTTACGACGAAGGGTAAATGTGATTTGATGGGATTTACAGGAATTAATTTTAATCCTCTAGTTTTGGCACCATTCTTCATGGGTGGTGATATTGAATCTTGAATTTGGTTCAGGCACTATTAGATAAAAGAAAAAAAAATTCTTACAACATTTTGAACTAGAACGATTTTATGGGATTTTAATGCACTTAAACTGGCTGACAAAAATAAAAACCACATTTTATTTAACATAAAAAAATATGATGAAAATATATTGAAACAGGTTTAAATTTTTATTTATTGATTATTATTACAATCTACCACAACTAAAATTAAAAAATCTATATGTTTATACTTAAACGTTTAAATGTTAAAATATATATAATATATAAACAGATGCAGATGATATATAAACAGAAAAATGAATATGATCAAACTATATTCATGAAAAAATAAGGATAAAATAAAAAAGTAAAATTTTGAACTAATATAACAATAAAAGCACTAATCATATAATGAAACTTTGGAACTAAACCTTGCTGCTTACTCTTAGCCGGTTTCCTAGTATCTCTATTAACGTAATTTTTATTATTCAGATTCAAATGAGAGTTTTTTGTTACGACAGGCTAGTAAGTAAAATAATAAATAAAATATGAAGAAAAAAATAAATCAAACGTAAGAAATAATCAAAAAAGGAAAAAATTGTTCTGTTCTCAAAGTTATAACAGCGACTATAAGAATAAAATTACCCCCAGCTTCAATATTTCCAGCCCAGAAACCTATTTAAAGTATAGAGTCGACACATAAATAAGACCCATTAGCATTTAAGAGTCTCAAATCCAGAATATATCAAACTTAACATAAGAAACCAAAATTTTCTTATTCAAAGCCCTAGGAAAACTGCACCCTTCGTTATCAATCCATCCCTAAAAGCACGGTCTATATCCTTCTCTACTGTAAAAAGCTAACAGAAGACAGATTTGTGTCAGTGTTCTGTAAGCTTCTTATAAACATTCTCGTAAATGTTTGTATGTTTACGAGAATCTCTGCATCCAACGGTTTCTTTAAAATACAGGATGTACTTCAAATCGACAGGATAGAAAAACTAAACTAGATTTGTTGCTTTTCAATGTCCTCATGTAATAACTAGGATTCTTCAAGTCATGTCCCTCACGCCAGTTAAGTGTTAGCAAGCTGCAAGTTCATTTAATTGTTTTTCTTTTTTATAATGTTTTCATTTATGTTGCTTCATTTGGGATGTAGGTATATATTAATTGAATAATTGGAATAGTCATAACTCTTCTAATCGAAATAAAAGGCCAACAACCGTTTTAAAAACATTGAATATATTACATACATATACTTTTATTTTATACCAGATCGGCCTGGTGGGCCTTACATGGTTGATATAACCGTCATATTATATATATTTTTTGTAACAGTTGATTATGGGGGGTGTAGTCTCGTACAAAAGACAATCCTAACTATATACAATGTTATTATTAAAAGAAGAAAAAATAAATAAATAATGCTTCTTAATAAAAGAGTAAAATTAATAACAACAAATAAATAAAACAAACAATTGCCCTATAATAAATAGTAAAAAGAAAAAAGTTAATCTGAAAAAGGGACGAGAGAAGAAAATAGAAAAAATAAATAAATTAAAAATAAGAATAATGAATAAATAAAATGAGTAATAATAAAAGGTAAAATAGAGGTAGTGTGACTATGAATTAATTTTACATTTATTAAAATTTATAACAGAATGTTCTGCAGCAGTCTGGGTTTCAGTCTTCGGGGCGAGGTTGGGTTTCCCAGGTTGTAGGTCACTGCTCATTTAACTGTCGGCAACTGGGAGTGGTACTTCATGAACCGTTTTTTGATATAAGCCTCTATTGACTCCTTATGTAATTCGCGATGCAATTGGCTATTTCTTATGAACCAAGGACCATTAACTGCGATTCTTAGGACTTTATTTTGAAAAGATTGTAGTTTTTTCCTTTGTCATTAGTAGACCCAGCAATGCTTCACAATTACTTGATTTGAGAATGTTAGATAGATTAATCGAATACAATTGAAATTTTGATGTAAATTGATATATTTAGTTATTTACACATTGGATTAATGATTAAATAAATAGCTTTTTAAATCTATTTAGCTTATAACGGTAAATAACATATAATAAAAATATATAAATAACTTCAACACGGCTGAAACAATAAACACGAAACTTGGAAGTGGTTTAGGGCTCTATAAATTGCACCAAAGGGTTCGAACTGGATCTAATTAAAATTAGAACAGGAAATAAAAAATAGAACGTTTGAATTTTTTTTTTTATTTGAAATCAATATTTCACCCTTATAAGGGCATTGAATTTTATCTCTCTCTTACCACCCAAACCCACTAGTTTCCTTCCTCTTCCATTCCTGATGATCCTCCGAAGCGCTTGAAAAGAAGATAGCCACGAGACCTGCTAATGTAAAAACGTCGTTAGAGTGCTACTAGTGGGTGATTTCTCTATAAGCCTATATCACTCCATTATAATCGAAATCAAATAAATGTACAGAATGTATTATTATGTACAGTTGTAAATTTCAGTATACATAAATTTAAAAAAATGCTAATGTAGGAAAAAAACATCCGACATTTAGCTTGGCAATGGTTGTATCAAGGTGGGAAATGGATAAAATGTAGAGGAGTTATGAACGATTACATGAACAATAGTCACCAGAAGAAGAAAAAATCCTTCAAATGAATCAAGGCGAAAATTTTTTAATTTTTAATTTCTTTGAAAAATGGTATTTAAAGGTTTCATTTGACGCTATAAATCAATATAATTTATTTCACACAACAATTATTTTTTTACCTTTTTAAATCCTTCTCATTTTTTTTTTATTATTATTTTTAGTGAATAAATAAATCATTTAATATAATCAGTAATATTGTTTCTTTTTCTTTAGGAAGATATAAATCGGTTGTATAACCACGAAAAAATGTATAATTTCTAAGCTGGGGGCCAAAAATACTTAGTTTTGTTAATAATTTTTTTTTACCGAAAATATCAGAATAACCAACGCGCTATAAAGTAAGACCAAAAAATTTTGATTTGTTTTTATTAGATTTGTCTAAAATTTTTCATATATTGTAGTTAATCTAGACTCATGTGGGCGAAATAAAATAAATTTGTCTATAATTGTCTGATTTGAACAAGGTTGCAATTTTTTAACGAAAATAAATTTATTCTATTCCATTCTAGTATCGAATGTTGACCACATATCGATCTTTAACACATTAATGACATTTGAACGTGTAATATTTTCTATTTTTTCATTTTTATTTCTTACCCACTTGTAACGTTTCCTCCAAAATACCTCGACACCATCGTAGCGTATTTCTTAATTCTGAGTCTGGCCGTTCGCGGCGCGGACCTTACTTGGCTATCACATTTCATGCTAGCAGGTGCGTTTTATGTTTTATTCTCTTTGTTTTTCCCTAATTTTATTTTACCCTCCCCTCCTCTATTATTTTCTTAATTTTCCTTACCCACGTTATTAGTAATGTTCACCATATGTTATTATTGTTATTTTTCTATTCACTTCTTATAGTCTAACTTCATATTTTGTTTCATTATCATATATATTATAGTTAAATATTTCATTAGTTACATATATTTTCTTCCCATAATTTTAATTTTTAAAATATTAAAACTAAAATATTCATATTCATTTGTATTATATAAATTCAAATTTTGATTTTATTTCCTTAATTATGTTATTTTTACTTACTTTTTCAATTACCTATACATTTTATTGTTTTACTTCTTCCATCACTTTAATTTTATTAATTTAAATCTGTACTATTATTTACTTTATGTCATTCTGTTTATATTTTCTTTTTTGTATTCATTGGTTGTTATCGTGTTCTTTGTTCTTAGCCCTGATGAAGGCTAGAAATTCTGGTCGAAACATTGGCACGATTAAATAAGTTGAACTTATGTGTGTTATATTTTGACCGCACCGCTCACCATATTCACATATAATTCATCCACGGTCAACTATCTCTCATGATTAAGTAATATTGTGAAGGTACCGCCCATGCCCCCGTGCTAAGGAATTAAAAGTTAAATTTACAAATCCAGGCTTCAATTGCTTAATTTTTTTTTCTTACTATCGTGGTTTCCAAAGGGATTAGTCCAATTAGACGAATTCGAAGATAATTGTTCATGACATTTGTGATAATTAAGTTACACCCTGGCAATTTCTGGTGACGGTCACGCGGATTAGGTAACCAGTCGCCCAGTTCTGCCAGGGGAAGGGAAACGTGATGATGGCTCACTTTCTCTCTGACATAACCGACGAGTCACGAACCCTATATGTCAATATTGCTCTGCAGGGCTTATTCTCAATATTATCTGTAGGTCTTATGGACAATATTTTTTTTATAGAGCCTAACTGGCAATATTACGCAGTAAGGCGTGTCAAGATTTGTATTTATCGGAATGTCATTGCAGATTCTAATCCAGGCTAAAGTAGTGAAAACAGGGTCCTTCGATTGAACCCGTCCTACTTTTCTGAAAAAAATTCCAATGTTACAATCTATACGAATATAATAATAATATTGTTTATTTATCCTGGGACTGATCCCTTTACAATAATATTACAAGTGTAAGAATAAGGCTTAAGAGCCTTAGAGTAAAATAAACCATTTTCAAAATAAAAACGAAATTATAACCCATCATAAGTATAATTATAATTATGAATTTGATTAGATAAAAAATAAGCAACAATAATTAACAGAATATGTAAAGTAAAAATAGAACAAATAAAATAAAACTACATATCATATTATAAATCATAAGATGACTAACTTCTGATAAAAAAATAAAAAATGAAAAAGAATTGCTGTTATTATATATGTTTACAAGTTTAAACAAAAATCAAAATTATCAAATACAGAAGATAAATAGATAAATAAACCAACATTAAAAATAACACAATAAATTAATAAAGTAATAAAACAAAATAAATCCTCTAAGAAATAATAACTCTTAATGATATAATTTAAATAAAATTTACACATATACATATATGAATATATAGATATACATATATTTCAATACAAATGCTTTATAAATATTTTTTAAAAAATCCAATAATATTTATGTTAAGTACTATTTCTCTCTGTACCTATCCACATCTTATTTGAGACATTTAATTGTAACCCTTCCGGAATTGGGAGGACAGAAGATGGTTGAAAATGCGGGATTTGTATATTATATAAATATACATCCTGATATATTTCCAAACGTGAGAAATGAATAATAAAAAAAATTCGAAAGCTGCCAGCGAATAACTGTTCACGATTTAAAGGAGTTCGACATAAGGAAAGAAAAACTCGCGGTCCTTCCTTTGTGTTTGAGCAACATGAATATTACGCTAATAAATACAAGGTCATTTCACTTGACTGTGTCATTCACAAAGGTCATTCACTTTATTGTACAAAATGTATCTGTAAAATATAACTAAAATCTCTATAAAATCTGTGTAATATTTTTTTTCTATAGGCAATAATCCTAAGGTTTGTTTGGATTTTTTTTATATTTAGACTACAACCTCGATTAAGTGTATCTTGATTATTCTTGTATCGCGATTAACTGTTAAAACTCACTATTCTGAAAAAAAAAAAAATAGGGAATCTTATTTATCACCCGTAAACTACTCTAGTAGCCTGTTAATGTTTTTGGAGCTTGTACCTCCTTCTCTTTTAAAAACACCACATTATGTACTTGGTAGTGTATTTTTTGTCTTAGGTTTAAAGGTATCTTTCTTTCTCTTGATAAGAAAGTGTTGATTTTAAATAGTAATGTAGTTTTAAAAAATGGTAAATGAGTTAGGTGCAGATTAACAGACGGAGTGTGACCTAATCAAGGAAAAATATAATATCAACAGTTTTATTACCATCCTTTACAGAAATAAAATGCCACTCCCTAGGGAGGTATCAGTCCGATTTTTATATATGAAAAATTTACAAGAATTACCACTACTAATAGATTTTTTTAAATTAATCTGTTTATTATATAAACAAATTTTTAGTGATTACCGTAATATCTTATTTTACATATTTAATAATTTAATGATATTGAAGCTCTACAAAGTTGGGCGAAACGTCGAAAAATAAATAGTCGTTTTCATATAACATCTCAGACCATCTTTTCAGATTCGTTCTTTAATTTTTTCTTTTCTTACTATATGTTTTTCTTTTATTAAGAATTATTTTTTTAACCATTTTCTCTCTTAATCCTTTACATCTTCCCTCTTCCTTTTTTTTTATTTTTCCAGTCTTTAATATATACAGAATAAGTTTAAAATATAAATAATAAACATTTTAAATAAATAGCAATTTAAACAAATAATATGGACGTGATATAATAGATAAAAATAATTGATATTTAGTTAAAAATATATTATTATATAAGTTTCAGAGAGAGGATAGAGCTAGCTCGAAGAATCCGGTCAAATTGTATTCAAATGTAGCGTACTTATCCAGCCCGGAGCACCAAGGGACCTTGACTTATTTTATCCCCAGGCCGCCACACACAGGCGCTTGTTAGGGCCCAGATCCTTATCTGTCGTCTGTATACGTCCCCATCTCGAAACCCATCGCTAGCAAAAAGATGTTTTTCAGCCCCTAAGCACATCAAACATATAATCTGCCTCTTATAAATTGAAACTTGATAAAGCTGGTCCGGGTGGTTTATGCTGACACGAAATCTAACGGGAGGAGCGAGGGATATAGGTCCGCGTCATAGCCTCGCCCAACCACGGCTATTATTTATTATCCTCGTAAAGCCCGGTCACTAACCTATTCATATCCCCAGTTTATTGATGGTCAGTCATCCTCATAACTTGCCTGTGGATAAATCTTTCAGTTAGTTTACAACACAATTACTCTATGCCTGGTGGAAATGGTTTATTTAATCTACTTAGTTTATAAATAATGAGAGCGTAAAAAAGGGGGGAAAACCATTATTAGTTTATTACGCGAGAATAATAATATCTGAAATAGCAATCAATAACTAATCAGTCAGTAGCCAATTCAGGCATCATGAGCACAAAAAACTAGAAAAACACAATGACATAGATTAGATGGAGCACATCCCACTTCAACAGCCCAATAAATACTAACCTAGCAGAGATAGTTCATCACCCATTCGTCCTGGGAAAAAAACCAGTTAGCATCTGTTTCTATACGTAGAAAAGATAACATCACAACAAGAAGTCTGGGATTTACTAGTGTAGCTTTGAAGTTAAAGAGTACACGTCTTTGCTATAATTTAAATAAGTTCTCATGTTTCTTTAATGATATATTTGAGCTATCTGGGAACCTGTTGATGATTTCGATAGCTAAAGATCTCTACTTTCAGAATATTACTATGGTTTTGTTTATATTTCGTTTTTTTATAAAAGTGTGTGTACTGCAGAAAAAACAGGGGGTTGCCCTAATATTGCCTACTGATTCGAGTAGGCCATACTAGGACACCCTTTTTTTCCTGTTGTTTTCCAGCATATTTTCCATCATAACAATGTTGTAGGTTAGTAATTGATTGTTTTTCATCTGTTTTTCTGTGTAAATGGCTTCTCTACCAGTTAAAAAAAAAGAGGAAAATAGACAGAAAGTGTAGTACCACTTAGGTCTAGGGGCGAAATTATTTTCAGAGTTCCTCAACTCCAAAAGAAAAAAACAGAAATTTTCAATTTCAAACGATAATAATACAAACAATAACTTAAAACAGAAAGAGGAGGCATTAAGATGTTAACACGAGAAATATTTAGTAAGCGCCTGAAATTTTAAAACGACATGAAACTCTCCACTCCCGCCCTTCATGGTAGTCTTACTTATCTGACTTTTCAAACAGACAATTATAGCGAGTAGGTTGGTCGATGTACGACATGTCACAATCTCACTAAAGAAGATCATAACACGAAAAAAGGCAATCCTCCCCCGGCGGACCTGCCCCGCCAAGACCCCAGGGGAGCGACGGTCCTATATCACTTCTGAAATATTAGCTTAAAACGGGAAGAGGAGACTGTAAGATAGTTAACACGAGCAATATTTAACAAGCCCTGAAATTGAAAAACGGCATCGCATTAAAAAAAAAGTATATCATTTTTTTAGATTTTTAATTAAAATAAATTTCAAAAAAGAGGTTTCTATCATGGTAACGCGTAACCATTCCTTTCGCCACTTCCTTCTCCGAACAACACTTAATGTGTAGATTGGATCTTCCTAAATCTCTATTAATAGCCTTAACAAACACGGTTAGTCCAAAAGAAATAGTATTCTGTGATTCGATCAATGAAAGTAGTATTACTTAGCAAGGCTCTTCGCTATTAAGTGTAAAAACTTTATCAATATGGGTCGCTTTGAAAATTATGTTTCATTTAATGTATTTTAATCTAAAAACGACTAAGGAAATATTAAGTCTCATCTCCACTTCCTAATGCACATAAATAACTCAAAATATCAACTTTGGGCTCTATTAGTCATTAACAATGTTTCAAAGCAGCAAATTATATTAATTAAATACTTATAAGAGGATAAGTTTCTGATCCAGATAAAGTCTGTTGCATGAAGCCTAAGAATGCAGTAAAGTAAATCAAAGGATGATTTGATTTCTCACGACGAATTCACCCCATTGCTTCCAATCAATTTTCTCCCATGGACAAGAAGGAATAAATAATTTTTGAAAGCTGTTTATAAAAACTGAGTCAAAAGTCATGAAATTCTTTTTCTAGACTTGTTAACATGTCAAGGATGTCATGCAGGATCTGCTTATCTTTCCAGAAGATAACTAAAGCTGAGGAGGATGCTAGGGAAAGAACAAAAGACGCGGAAGTATGCTTGGAACAGGTTGTCTGCATAGTGGTCTCCGATGAAGCGTAAAGGACGTCCTTGCCCTAGAAAATGGAACACCGACCTCTCACAACTGTCGCTCCCCGTCACCAATTATCATATATTAGCTTCTCGATGTCTTATAGCGGTGTTATACGAAATAAAAATGGGGTTAGGACCTTGTCAGTATTCCATAACCCGATTATATATAATAAATGCTGCATATCTTCATTATCCATTTACCGTTAATAACTAATAGTAAACCTATACACTTAAAAAAAAGAAGTATTCTGTTTACACCAATCTTCTGGAAACGTTATATCATTTAATATTTAATGATTTCCTTTTTTCTCCTTTCCAAATATTTCTTTATTTTAACCAATATGTACACTATACATTTTAAGACACATTAGTAATATAACTCATAGACAATATTTGAACAATAAATATCGAACTAACAGAAAGTAATCTTTGTACCCACACTAAATTCTGACAAAGCTTTCTGTTTATACATCAACACTTCTACGCCGGAAAGGTTCAATTTATATCCCATAAATATGCAGTGATTTTTTTTTCTGCTTTCTAAAATTTGTCTGTAATGTAAGAAATATTCACAGTACACCGATATTTCAGAGTTTTTCCCCGTCTTCAGGGTATTTCCTATTATAACAATAATATTCTGTCTCTTTCTGACTCTAGATGTTTAAAATTCATAAATTTTATTAAACCATAAAATATTTCTGAAAACCATCAGCTATCTCCTTGGTATCTTTATCGCATTCTTAAGGAGATAGCTAGAAGGTTTCTCAAAATATTTTATATTTTACAAAACTTGACGAATTTAAATTTATGGATTTTAGACATACGGAGCCAGAAAATTTTATTTTATACAACTTCGAGGGGTTTGATCCAAGTAATATTTCAATAGTTTATTTATTTTTTATTTCAGAATTGTGTCATTGTTATAATGATTAAAACCTTCAATCATAATTTTTTTTATGAAATAGCTTAGAAATGGACGCGCAACTTGGGGACTATGCATTACATGTATTTAATCATAAATATACTCACATTTCACATACTTAGTCGTAAAATTTTTATTGATATAGTTCGAAATTAATAAGGGGCACAGGATATACAGTACTCGCAATGCTGACGAAAGAGGCATGTTGAAGTAGGGTGATAAAGGCACTGTACCATTTTATTTTTTACACCATTAGATACATATGATTATGCGTTCAATAAAACACTTTATTTCAATTTTCCAAGAGTAATTTTTCTAATCTCTTAGCTTTACCCCCTTTTCAGTAGCTTAGTTAAAAAGAGGGTCAGACCTACTCAAAAACATTTTTTGAGAAATCGAACATTGTTACACAACCGTTAAAAGAAAACAGTAAACACGCAACCAAAGACTTAGAGAGGTTTTTCGGAGTCACGTGGTCCGCATAATATGCTGTGATTGGTTCTACTGTATCTGTACGTGTTGGAAAACACGTACTCGTGGATCTAGCCGTTTTTTGAAAATTAATCAAAAATGAAACTTTTTTTTTTTATAAATTTCTTAATTACCAGATCGGCCTAGTGGGCTTTACAGGTTTATTATAACAATTTGGTTTTCTTCCAACAATTGATAATAGGAGAGGAGATAAAGCATTGTGCAAAAGAAACCCCTAAGTACTTATACTATTATAATTATTATATATTTTTAAATGTGAAGACCTTCACTAAATCGGAGTTTAAGTGGGGCGGGTCGGCCGGAAAGGATTGCCTGCTAATATTTGTTGACCTATAACCTCTAGTGAGATAGTGACTTGTCGTACATCAAAAAATACTCTCTATAAGTATCTTTGTGAAAGGTAAAATAAGTAAGGCTACCACAAAGTCGGGAGTAGCGGGTTCACGTCGTTTTACAATTTTAGACATTTTTTAAATATCGCTCGATTTAATCATCCTCAGTCTCCTCTTCCCATTTTAAGTAAATGTTTCAAAAGTGATTTTGTGGAAGTAATTGAATAATGAAAGAAAAGAATTAAGGATAGAACAACTAATATTTACACAATAAAAAATAGTAAAAATGGATAAATACAGAATGTCTTGCATTACTTTGAGTTTCAGTCTTTGAGATGAAATTGGTTTTCAAACGTTGAAAACCACTTCAACTACTGGTAATTGGGAATGATATTTAGTATACCGTTTCTAAAAGAAATCACGTGTTTGAACGTAAAACCCAGTTTTTAACGAAAGAGCTTGAGAATTGCATAGAGGATGAAACCATCTGACGGAAATGTCTGACTCATTTTTCGGAAAAAAGGGACTTGCCAGTGATTGTAACATGCTACTCATTTATTAATGTGGTCGATAGTGATTTTCTTTTTCTCCTTAAAAGTCACAACGATAATGTTCGAACACTGTCACAAAAGAAACAACTTGACAGCGGAAAAACCAACCATTACTTGCGTATTGGTCGGCAATTAAGTATTGATTGATGCTGCCTATAAGGACTAGGATAACGGTCCGTGATGTATCTATGATCTGGGAGAGGTACCTCATTAGAGGTGGTAGGGTCGGTGGATAATCTTCCTTGGATAGTCCACTAATTATGTAGCCATTATAAATTGTCCGGCCTGTCAGTTTAATGGTTCATCATTTCCACTAATGCTATTTCGTGGTAGCATTGTTATCAATCATCTCTGCATTTTTTATGTACAATCCAATCGCCTATGTCATGTTCTTAATTGAAGATAAGTACGAAAATAAAGAAAAAATAAAAGCATTCGTTCCTTTAGTAAACCTCACATTATTATAATCAATGTGTAGGTACGATGAAGTACGCTGAAAAGCACAATGTGTGGTCGCAAACAGAGAAGACGTCATCGAAGTTTATTAGACCTCCTGAAATTCACTATTTTAAAGCCTAAGATTAAATTAAGTACCCTATAAAACTAGTGAAGAAGAGGGTAAATCTGATATTGGTCAATTATCGGAATTATATATTGATCTTATAGTCCTTTAATTGCATTTTCCAGGAAGCGCTCCTTTTATTTCATATTTGCATTTTAAGGTGGCCTGAATAACTTCAATTTATGATTTCTGGTAATTTTCGATAGTTACTAATCGATAATCTTGTGATGGGGCTCACCTTCTTCTTTGGTATGGAACTTGCATTATACCTAAACTAAAAAGTTACCATCTCTTAACTTTTTCCTTCTTTAACTTCATCCCCTGAAGGCGTAAGTTGACTGAAGAAGAGATTAGTATAATTATCAAAATTGACCACCTCTGGCAGTTAGGAAATCTCTTATTTTAGGTAATTGTAAATCCTGATGTAGCCCAGACGTTTTATATAGTCTCAACGATGAAAATCACTACTTTTATTTTTTTTATAAATTTGATTTGTCTCTTGAGGATAAATTCTAATTTGGGTATATAAAAAAAAAATACGTTTAAACATGTACAAGGAAAAGTAGTTGACAGAATTTGATAAAATTAATTCTGAACCTTCTTAACACTAATCTCCATAGTTCCTCAAACTTTATGTTAAATCCATTTTCAGCCGTTCTTTGTTTTACCAAAAATGCGTTTGCTTATGCGCTAATAAAAATATGGAATGAAATTTAATATAAATGATAATTTATTATTTGTATCCCTATTTAATAAGTATCAATCTGATTTGTAGATTAACATATTATTTCTTCATAAAGTTTATCTCATTATACTTAAAACATTTACTGAATATAGAACACGAAATGATTAACTTGTATGTATAGAAATTAAAATAATTTAGTACGTTGAGCAGTGACACATAAGTACTTCCTTTATTATTTGTTAACTCATCATATCAATTGGCTCTTCAAACTTCATATGATTTTTTATTAATAAATATTATCGAAAATCGCTTCTTGAATTTATCGCAAGTTAATCTCATAGAAGGAGTATGACGTGATAAAAAATTGTGAAGCTACGCTCATTTTTAAAAAATAATCCAGGCTTGAAAAATAATTTAAGATCATTAATGTTGTTTTATATATACTTAAACAAACAGCATTGTATAAAGAGGGAAAATATCTTTGATCTGAAAGTAAAAAATAAGCCGATTTTTATATCATGGATTTGACTGTATTAGTAATTGATAAAATTTAATGTCTAATAATTGAATGCTTCTTATTGTAACCCACTGCCATCACATTCACTCATGTTCATGAGCTAACCACGTCTAATTCATAAAATTTTGGACTTAAAGAAAGAATAAGGTCGCATCACATTCCCTTACGGAATTATATAGCCGTTTATGGTTTTCGAATATTAACAGAAATATTAATTAAAGTATCTAATTAATATGTATATTGTTCTAAGCAGTACAGAAAACGATACACCAAACACTGGAGACGGTTAAATAATAACCAAGCGTTAAAAATATAAATCATTATTATTATTTATTAATTAGCAGTTATGAAGAAGATAGTCAGGGATGGGGTCAAAACTAAAAAAAAATAGTTAAATCTATTTTTATCGAAGTTTCGCCCCACCTTGGACATTGTAGGATAATAAGATACAAAAGTTAAATTAAGGTTGATGAATTACAATTATGCAAATATAAGCAGAAAAACCAAATTATATGCAAATGAAAGAAAATAAAAAATAAATAGAATCAATATAAAATAAAATAGACAATGATAAAAATATTTAAAATAATACACAAACTATCCACCTTTTCGAAACCTCTCAACTGGAATAGGTGGGTGGTCCTGATTTATTCTTTACTCATTTATTGTTAATTTTATTTGTATTTATTCTTTCTCGACCTTTATTTAATCTCAACATACTTCTTTATTTTCTGTCTTTTAGTGTGTTAAAGTTTGTTTTCTCATATCTACTTGTTACGTGTTATTAGGTCTCCTGCTCATCTTTAACCTAATAGTTTGCGTATTTTTTTTTTTATATTCTTATCAGTGTCTATTTTATATAATTTTTATTTTATTTTATTTCATTTTTATATAATTTTCTTTTCTCTTATATTTACATAATTTTAATCCTACTTTAATTTCCCTTTTTGTATCTTATTATCCAACTATATCAAAATATTTTCATTTGCTGTTGGATCTTTTTAGCCCCGATGAAGCTCTACAAAGTGGGGTGAAATTTCGGCAAATAAATAGTTGTTAACTATTTTTTGTTTTCTTTTGACTGCACTCCTGACCATCTTCATAATTTGAAATAATACGGTCAATTATTAATATTTATAAAAGTAGAAGTTATTTATTGAACGGCGCGTTTCGACGCATTCCAGACCTCCTTCAGGGCTACTAAGTTCTATGATTACAGGGGTACAGATGAAATTAAATAGTTCGTTATATGAATATTTACTTCAGCTAAATAGAAAATTTTTTTTTACTAGGTGGTCTCACATACTGACCGAGATCTCCGTCCGTGAAGGATAGTTCGTGCAAAACTAAAAAGACAAGTTTGGTCAATGGGACTACGAGAGATGGCCGACTTTCTCCAATTCTTTGCCTCCGCGCACATAGCTACATGCTTGTCGAAAAATTGGAACGACTTAAAAAATCGAAAAAAGTAAAATGAAAAAATAGGAGAAACCGTCACTAAAATAACTTAATAGGAAGAAATGAAGAAAACGACCGCTCTATTGGCCGGTTTTTATCTATATATTGACGTTTGTACCACTGTCATGTTCCACCAGCATATGAGGAAAAAATACGGAAAAAATATCTTTTCTTTTTTTTTTGTTATAAATAGGTTATTTTTTATTTGTTTTTAGATTTCGAGGTAAATATATATTCGAAAATTAGTGTATTTATTGTATTTTAGGTTATTTGCTTACATACCTAATTACTTATTTACACAACTTTATGTTTTATATACTTATGATTTTTTTTTTTCTGACCTCCTTTATTGAAAATATATAAATAACAATATTGATATACATATGTTTATAAATATATATATAATGGTGCCCTTCCTTTGCCATATGACAGTATAAGGGGTTGGGCTAGGTCCGCTTAGGGCGGGGGTTACAATTTTGGCCCAGGAGCCGCTAACCGGGGGGTACAAGAATGGGAAGGGCCGCTCCACTGGGGGATAAGGAACTTATGACCCCTCACGATAGCCGAGCATTCTAAACTTTTGATTTTTAAACAATTTTATAAATATACCAACACAATATTATTTACTAAATGCGAGTATGAAGCATGAAGATGCAAAAAATTGATAACTACATTTTTTATTTTTTCAACTCTGTACTGTATCCTCTTTAAGGTTTTTTTTAATTCCACATTCAAAGTTAGGATTCAGATCCAAAAGGTGATAAATAAAATAATAAAAACGCAGCACAATATTTAATTACATATGTATATTGTTTTAAATAACGAATTTTTGGCTAAAAAGCTATCTCGGTTTAGTTTAATGATAATAAATATAAATGAGTATTGCTGTAAGGCCAAAAAATTGTTTTAAAGAGAAATATATATCTAGAAAAATATTATATTTTTTTTTAATTGTTAATATTATTTTCACTTAAAATATATAATTATAACAAAATGCTATATGGAAAAAATTAAATAAAATATATTTTAATGTATTATTATTCAAAAATACATCTTAAAAAATTACTTCTCTGTATTATACGGGTAGTATAATTAAATGAAACAGTTATAGAATTTGTAAAATTAGGGTTTGTCAGAGTTAGGCGGACAGGGTGGTCCCCCTACCTAGTGTTTCTTAGAATTTCTTTTTGGTACAATTGTTTAGAATTAATGTTTAATTATTAGAATTATTATTTTTTAATGAGTTTTTTCTTGGTTTATTTATCATATTTTTCCTATTTCTCTAGCAAAATAGTATAAGTCCCATTTTTTTTAATATTTGCTATACAATAAAAAAAATTACCAATCCATTTATGTATATATTTTAAAAATTAATGATACAATAATAACAAAAATAAAGAAATAATCACCCGGATTGTGCATATTTTAGGATTTCCTAAAAAGTTTTCAAATTTTGATTTATTTCCTTTTGCATCTCTACGTCTGATTTAGGTAGCAAAAAAAAATTGCATTTATAAAAGCAAGACCCTAATATTATTTTTCTCACGAATGTTTCAAAACGAATACTTAATGAATTATTGATATAAATATAATAATAGAAGACACCGCTTTCTATATTTGAATATTTTTATTTCTGACATTCATACTTATTTTAGTTAATAGAATGTTTCTGGTTCCTGTAAAAATATGACCTAGATCTAGTTTCATGACGATTTCTGACTTTTCCAGAAGCCAAAAGGTTACCAGAAATGTCCTCGTTTCCTTTAAGAAAGAAAAGAGTGGGTGAAAGATATAAGGAAGACAACCCACCTTATGGGAACCGGTTCACTGTACAAATAAATAACCCAGGTCCATAAGCAGAAACTATCGAAAATTTGATAACTTTGAGTGACGTTTATATATATATATATATATTTGCACTTAATACGAAAATGAACTCCATTTTCCTCATCTCGTACAAATTGTTCACAAATCCTGGAAACGTAGTACCAGTTTTTAGCACAAAATTCATGAAAATCTTTCACAGCACCTACAGTACAGTAACGGTCAACTTTTAATGGCATAATTTTGGTACTGTTGAATACAAATTTATGTCGTCAAGAGACCTCTATATTGCCAATTTGATATTAAATTTAATAAAATGTATTTTGGATTGTTTAAATATATTTGTAAATAAATATGTTTAGGTATGACTTACAAACGGTTTTAAGATAAATTACATAGACATTATAATAAATTTTTACAGCAGATGGCAACAAATTACATCCCTGATGTAATTCAGCGTAGGCTGAAGAGGAGTAGGATGAGGGACCTCCTAGTTCGATGAAATATTTTACTTGAATGTTAGTAGGATGCACCACTGGATGCTGCCTCTTGCCAATCTTCGCCTTTATAGTAGTACATCTCATTCCCTAATCGTAATTATTTTACAGATACAAATAAACAATTGTAAAGATAAATAAAAATATATGTTTAGATATATTTGAGTGACGTTTTATGAGCAAGTTTACTTCTGTAGATTTTATGAAAGTTGATAGACAGAATTATAAGTTTCTACTGTTAACAGTGAAAAGGGAAACCTAACGAACTTTCTTTAAACCTAGAGAAAAACATAAGCAATTATATAAAAACTTCAATTTTTAATAGAAGTTTAGCTAGGACAACTCAGCTATAACTAACGGTGATTACATTAGAAGCGGCGAAGCATTACGAAAAGGAAAAGTTGTCGCCAAGCGTGTCCCACCTCCCGTTGAAAAGGAAACTTTATCAGAGCAACACTGATTTGGATCATCGGTCGGGCTAAACGTGCTCTTGTAAGAAGTGCATCAGTTCTTCACCTTCAGTGTGAGCTGAGTGTAATCTGATTCGGTTATAATTTAAAGTTTTAAGGTAAAACTCTATTAAGAAATCAACAATAAAAATCAGAAAGGAAAAAAAAATCAATCAGATAAATTAATTCAAAACCACATCGTTTTGAATTATATGACAATTAGCTATATATTTTATGAAAGTCCATATTTCACCTCATACCTTGATAGTTTTGTATTGAACCCGCATTTATCAATAACCATTAGGGGCAGATAATGAAACAATAATAGAATTAGTATTTCAATTTTCAAAAATTACATAATTTACTGTTTCAAATCATCGAATAGCAAAAAAAAAAAAATAATAACTAGAGAGGTGAATCGTGTCCACCTGACGGCGAACCAACCATTATTTTACAAATTATACAATTTTTCATTTAATTGTACTACTAAAGAAGATGGCCTCGAGACCTTTTGATTTTAGAGTGTTACCAATGGGTATTTTCTCTACATGCCTGTATCATACCAATATGATTTACTTGTTTTATTTTTTGTTCAGTTGTCAATAAATAAAAAAAAAATGTATTACTCGTTGCTCATGTTGGATAACTGTAATATACATGTATTCTGTAGTTCAGATTGTATTATTTTTTCAATATAGTGTAAGCAAGAAAAAAATAAATTTCAAGTCTTTATTCTAGTAGCATTTTCATTATTCCACTTTATAAGTTAAATAAAATATTACGCAGTGGTCACTAAAAATGTTTTTATGTAATAGAGAGTTGCTCAAATTACATAACTTTAATGTACATGTATTCTGTAGTTCAGATTGTATTATTTTTTCCAATATAGTGTAAGCAGGAAAAAAAAAGTGTTTATCACAGCATTCTTATTAATCCAAGTTATATGTAAAATAAAGAATTGTGATCACTAAAAACTTTTTTATATAGTAGAGGGATACTAAAATAAATATAAGCCGAAATAAATTACTTTATTATTATGTTATAATGACAAGCGTAGTTTTACGCTATTAAAGTATTAAAATTGAGATACTTGTTCAAGTTAAAAATAAAAATAAATTTATTTTATAAAAAAAAAAAATTAATAAACTTCAAACTCTTAAATTAGAAAGAATTAAACTGAATACCCTTTACTTAATCAATCTTCGATAACGAGTAAATACCACTCGCGCGATTTTTCCTTTCAATAGCTTCGTTCATATCCAGCCTCTGATAGCTGTTTCTAGTCTCTCTAAAAAACAAGTTGCTGTCGCAGAAAATCTTCAAGATCCACGGACTGCGACGAATAAATTGTTTAATGAACAATTTCCCAAATAATTTCACATTCATTACCCTTTTATTACCGTTAACTTTTGGTTTTCTGTATTCTGTTTTTTGGTCCCTGTTTAGATTCACTTATAAACAAACTTAAATTCACTTAACTTCTGCTGGAAGAATTTCTTTAAAATTGTGATCACTTTTTTTTTAAATTTTTTATTATGAAGAGCTGATCTTATTTCAATTTCTTTAAGATGTGATTCAGAATCAATGACGGTAGATATCCCGCAGATTCATGAATGAAGTGTAGTAGTAACAATATTTAAAACGCTTGAGCTGGTGTTTTTGAAATGGAATGGGTTCTATTCCGTCCATACCAATAAAGAGTTATAACCAACCAGCATATTATTACTGCTTCAATGCCTGGTGGCACCATCACAGTTTAAACTATGATTTCTTATTCTCGGGTAAAATTAATATTTATCCTTTGCACCAGGAAAGTTAACCATCAAATCTGGCGGAAATGATTGCTGGTTAAACTAAATTTAAATAGGTAACCATACAAGAAACCTTCCATATTTCGTATGATATTGTTATCTAGCGAAGGTTTATTGTATTATAATTTGATCGAGATTAACGCTTTGACAGACGAGGAAAACTTAAAAGAATTAGTTACTCAGGCAATAATGAATAAATAAGTATTCCGTCCTCGACCAAATTTTTTTTGACTGTGATTAGATGAAAAAGTTTTTTAGTGATTCCAAAAGTCAAAAGTTGAGCTTAAATTTAATTTAACCAACAATTTGTGACATTATCGATAGGAATAGCGGAGTTTGACAGTTTAAGATAACCCGGTTAGCCAAACTGAATATCGGAAACAGGTTGCTAAGTTACCGGAGTTTTACTAAACTCTTGAACAAATCCAAGTAATGCAAATCTTAGTTTTATCGGAGATTGGTGCAACCGGTCCTAAGAGAGTAACAGCCATCAACTTCCGCTCGCTTAAGATATAAAACTCCAAAGAATCATTTTCGGTTGGGGTAAGGAACTCAAAAGTTTTACTTAAAGTTGTAAAATACGATTAGTATTTTACAACTTCAAACGAGGTGTGAATATGTTACCTAACAATATGTTGTTAGGTAACATATTCACAGCTCGTTTACTTTCTATTGTTCGGAATTAAAAATAATAATATAAAGGCTTCTGAGTCATCAGATAACAGTTAAACTCTCCTAAAATGCTTGAATTTATAACTCCCCCTCCCACTGAATCGCACCGAAACTCTAACCTAAAAGAGCAGATTTGAGGCAATTTTATCCTATAAACTAGTTTGGACGCCCCTTGGACGCTTAAACGTCTGTTCAGTGTTCATTACCTTTCTAGCGATCCCTTCTTCATTAAGTCCAACAACATTATACGCCCATTTCACTTCCCCCGTGGTGTTATTATTTCAATTACATTTACCGGGTTCAGGTCACGCGAGAGATGACTAACCTGCAATGAGCGATGAGTAGAGAGGGCTACCTTACGAACAACTAAAGGCATTTATCACCAAGCCATAAAATAGCGAAGTTGTAAGATTAATTGCATTGAATGAAAGTTTGTGGGCCTTAAGAAGGTCATTGAGACGTGTGCATTAAAGATGGTTTGGAATACATCTTATTTAATTGATTTTTAAAAAGCTATATCTCGAGAATTATTGACCGTAAATAGCTCTATTAGGGCTCATCTTTTAGCAAATTTACTCTACGTTAAATCATGCTCTCTTAGGTTTTCTAGTGTTGTTTGAAGTTTAGTGCCAAGAACAATAGAAAATGTTAGAGAACATCGTTTCAAGTAAAGTAAATTTGATAAATTACGAGCTCTATTCTATCAATTTACGTTCAATAGTTTCCGAGACTGCTCAGCCGGACTTCTCATCTTTCACTAGAAAACAAACTACTAATTTATAAGACTATACTCCGACCTATCTGGACCTATGGACTTGAACTTT
>NW_027116029.1:168926-185393 GCF_000696795.3 Halyomorpha halys | reverse complement strand
TAAATCTATCAATTTAAAAAAAAAAAAATAGTTTCCGAGACATAACTTTTTAAATAGTAACATATCACAAAAAATAAACATACTGAATTTATTTTAAGGAAACTATATTTCAGAAACACGTGGAGATTGGACGTACAGATTTCTATTAAAACTCAAATTAAAGTTAGTTTAATATACTACAAAATAGATTATAACGTTTAACTTCGCAGGAGTATTAGTTTTCATGATATTCGACAAAATAAATGCACAAAATGTTGATTTCTAGTTTTTCGGAAAAATTTTGATTTATGAAACCATATATCTCAGGAACCTTAACACGTATAGATGCCTGCCAGCGCTCAAATGAAAGCTAATTGAATGTGCTATAAATCAGTTTATGACGTTTATCATCCTAGGAGTAGTAGTTTTATGATATTTTCAAAAAATTTATTTTTATTCGTGGTTTTGGTATTTTTAAAGAGCTTCCTATGAAAAATTATTTTTTTTTTAACGTTTTGAAACAGCTGCCATTTTTTATTCCCTTTACCTATACTTGGCAGACTCATTAATTTTGACTAGTAACTGCACAGAGTTTAGTAATCAAAGTAAGTTGTACATAATAAAGTAATCAAATATTACTAGTACGATTACATTACGAGTATTTTACTCATATTACTAAAAGGTTTGAACAGGTAGTACTTTTATAGTTATCTGCTATATTTATTTTTAGCAGCGTTCGGAATAATAATTTAATATTCTGAAATGAATATAATGGAAAAATTGTATACATTCAAGAAACTCTGGTCAAAACTTCATTTCGTTAGTAGAGATCTGGAAATTGAAAAGAGACATTCAACACCAAACAAACTACTGCAAAAATATTTCTCAGGTTCGATAGATGGACGAACGCTTTTTTTCAAATCTTTCCGCTTAGTGTCTCTGATTTACAAATATATACAAGATTATTTATAATTTAAAAAAATATATTAATAAATGAAATTTAATTATTATTAAAAAAAAATACAAAATTAAAACTGTCAGCCACTCGGGCAGTGGTAGAGAATGCATCAGCTTATGATTAAAAAAATTATTTTGTTAAGAAAATAATATGAGCCGGACTAGTATTTAGATCGATCATTGTATGGTCTTGAATCTGCATAAAAAATACGGTCAGCTTGGGGGAAGTGGGAAGGCCACCAGACCCCACAAAGTGGGAGAAATAAAAATATTTTAAAAATAAAATAAAAAATAATAACATAAAAATATAAGATAACAGCCTTGGTGATAATTATGTCATCATGAGATCTAAGGAAGGATCGGGCGAACGAGAGGTCTTTAAAAAAAGGGGAGAAAATTTGGAAGAAAAAGATGGAGGGTGTTAGAGGTAATTGGAGATGATATTACAAATGAAGATACGTGATAACTCTTTACTATCATTGAAACGATGAAAAAGGGTGTCATTATGAATGTATTCTAAGTCTGTAAGAAGTTCTGGTAAAATTTTCAGTGAAGAGTTGGGTTTTAAGAAATTCTGGTCTAGGCTTAGAATGTTCAGTACATTCGAGGAAATATCTGTTGATGAGATATTATGGACCCAATTTTCTTGACATTTAGGATAAATTTTACTCATTAGTGATTCTTGGTAAAGATAGTTGAATGTTACTTTTTAATTTTTTTTTTTCAATTTTTATGCTTCAATATATTCTAAATATCATTTTTTTTTTTTAATGAACACAACATAATTATTAAAATATCAAGGCTAATTTAGTTTTTGTAACAATCCATTTTTAAATAATTTAAAGAGCAATAGGCATACAAATATGATGTTAAAATCTACTCATGAAACCTTAATTATAGTCAATAATTAGTAATTTTGTAATAGTGTTAAAAATTTAAATATATCTTATTATCTTGACCATTTAATCGTGTAAAGTTTTCCACATACCCATATTTACGAATATAAAATTAATTTTTGTTAATGTAAATTAAATTTTTTTTTTGTTATTTTCAAAAGAGGATATTAAGCAGGGCCTTCTCTCAGCCCCTACCATAATGTCACTACGTCTATCTGACGCCAACACAAGGTCAACACACCGAAGATTGTTTCTAGATTCTGAGAAACCCACGAAAAAAGACAATGACGTTTAAAAATCCTTGTAAAACCAACTGAATATAAGGAATGATAATCTGTAAAAAACATAGATGGTTAAACAATAACAAAATAATTAAACTATGGTTTATGTAGGAATGGTTATAGGTATTAATATTATGTTTGTAGTGATATTGGTAATAGTAATAGTATGGTTATAGGTATGTAACTATGGTTTATATAGTAGAGCATAGGAACATTTAGTACAAGAGCCAAGGTGAAAAAAAAGCAGTTATTCCGCCCCAATTTTTGATTACTTTAATGAAAACTATCAATAATTACTAGTCAAAGTTGATAAGTCTGCCAGGTATAGGTAGGGGAAATAAAGAGTGGTGGCTGTTTCAAAACAAAACAAAAAAAATTTCATTCAGAGCTCTAAATCTTTTAAAATGCCAAAAACACTGGAAAATGTTAGAGAACATCATTTAAAGTAAAGTAAATTTTCTAAAACATGAGCCCTAATAGAGCCATTTACGTTCAATAGTTTCCGAGATATAGCTTTTTAAATTGCAACATGTCATAAAAAATGCATATACGGAATTTAATTTTAGGAACCTATATCTTAAAAACCGGTTTCTATTAAAACTCAAATTAAAGGTAGTACAAAGTAGATTATGATGTTTAGATTCGTAGGAGTAGTAGTTTTCAAGATATTCGACAAAAAAAATTCACAAAATGTTGATTTCTAGTTGTTCGGAAAAATTTTGATTTATGAAAGCATATATCTCAGACATCATAACAGGAACCGATTATTGCGAGCACTCAAATTAAAGCTAATTAAATGAGCCATAAAGTAATTTATCACGTTTATCTTTGTTGGAGTAATATTTTTTATGATATTTTCAAAAATGTGATTTATATTCGTGTTGTTGGTACTTTTAAAGATATAGAGCTCCGTTTTAAACGTCATTTCGTAATAAACATAAGCTAGGCTTATCTACTCAGTGCCACAGGTATTTTAATTTTTTTTTTTTTTTTGTAATTTAAGCAACTATCTATTATGAGTTATATTCCTTATCGTTCTTTTACAATACCTAATTGAAAAAATACTACTAAATAGACTCCACAAAAGTTGTTGATCCAAGTTCCAAAAGATATCAAAACTAGAAACATTTGGTTAAAAGTGGCTAGAGATCCAAAATTATTATTGAATTTAAATAATAGATTATATTTATGCGAAGATCACTTCGATGTAATCATAATGCAAGAACAAATTTCAAGTTTATTGGAATTAATATATATTCTGAAGGGCTACTTAAAGTAACTAAAACGTAATGATTTTGCCTTCCAGTTCTATCTAGTATTACATGATGGTTTATGAAAAAAATAAGCATTCTATTAACAGAAAAGTATGTAATAATTTAAAAACAGCTAATAAGTTTGAATCGCTAAATCAGTATTGTTTGTTTCTGTTTAAATGACATCACATATGTAAGCATCATGATGTCTAGCATTTTCCTTCTGTTTTTACACAGATTAAAAATCTTAGTTTTTAAAACTATAATTAAAAATAAATCTTGTATCTATATTAATTAAAACATATATGATTGGATTTCTGAATTGATTGACAATAATATTAAGATTATTACAATTTTTGTTTTTCGATGTCGTCAAAGACCCTATTTAATTACCTCATGGCCTCATGGTATTTCTCATATTTCCCAATAACAGCCATTTCCCACACAGGTACATACTGCAATAATAATGTTCATATGGTCCAGTGGATTGCAATAAAAAATTTTCAGAAAGCCCACCCATAGATCGAAAGAGAACTCTAAATAGATTTGAATGTATCGTATTAAATATTATCTGATGATTTAAAAATTGCTATTTATACAAAGAAAGCTACATAAAATGTGGCTGTGATGTTTTTCTGTGCTCAGCAGTTCGGAAGGTGAACGTTCTTTGCAAAGCCACCGGACGTAATTTTACAGCCGTACTGTAAAGCTATTCTACTCCTCATTTTCCTAGAAGGGTTCTTGTCTTTGCCTAACGTAAATAGCAACTTCTATTTTTGCTATTTGCCATATTTTTTTTAACTGTAGCTATCGCTTATAAATTGGAATTTGTCTTCCATTAAATATTTATTATTGTCTATATTAAAATTTTACTTTATATTAAACTTTTATTCTATATTCTAATGAAGAATATTTTCGAAGTAAATAGGTTATCCAAGAATCAGGTTCTCCATACATGATTAACCTACCCCCTCTTCTCTTCAAATGACTATATCATTGTCCTTATGTTAACAACAGAAAAAAAATATAATTAATAATAGCAATAAATACCCAAATAGAGACTATAAGGACTACTCACGTCAGAGCTAACAGGCTAAGCGCTCTACTGAAGTTTTTAAAGAAAAGTGTCAAGAAAGAGAAAGTGGAGTAGTTAACTTCAACGTTTAGTTTAATTCACAGAAATAATTATAAGTATTGCAAAATACATTGTAATTGGAGACATTTTTTTCTCTTTATCTTTAATGATTGATATTTTCTTTGCTTCTTTCATTTGATTTTTTTTTAAGATTATTTTTTTTATAATAATGTATACATATATTTTTCTAAGGTTAATCTTAAGTTCTTTTTTTTTCTTGTTTTACACATAGAAGTTATATTTTTATGTTAACATTATGATTATATTCTATTTATTTTTTTTTAATAAAAGTATCCAGAAGAATCCAATAAAAGCTGTTTCAGAATTATATTTGTTTCGTTTTTTCACAATACTAGCACAGGCTGAAATGGGGGCAAAGTTCTACTTGGATACATATTTGTAATCTAATGAAATCCCTAACAATTGCTATGCCTAAAATCCAATTCAATATAGGAAACACATAATGCGTTCTCCCCGCCTATTTCTCATAGGAAAAGTTTAAGACACTCCGCTGTGCATTACCAGGATTCCTAGTTTCTCCAAGTGGATCTTAAAAAATGACACCGAAAGAAAGCCTATTAAGCTCATTAAAGCCATAAACAGAGCAAGGGCTTCTCATGAAGGAACCGCATTTCTTGTTCCTTTCTCTTTAGTCGAAGAAAAAAAAAAAACATTACTAAGAACCAGCGCGATCACCAGCAGATGTTCTTCATACCACCCCTTCTATGTGTTACCTAATTGTTGGCAATTTCAAAACAAGGTAAAATACTTTTCACTAAGCTATGTGGTGCATTATGGCTCCGGACCTAACTGAAGTCAAATGAAAACAACAATTACCCTCTGCTAAGGCAAGAAATTGGCAGTATGATTCTTGTTCTTGATTATTTAGTTTTATATCCTAGTTCAAGTTTTCGGTAGACAGAAAATTCACTAGCATCAATTATACTTCACAGCCATAGAAATCAAAATAATTAATATGGTAAACCAAGCTAAGTCGATATTAAAATTCATTAGTACAACTTCTGATTGGCCTCAAAAACGTAAATTTGTATCACTAATTGATCTTTTAACGCACAAACGTTCCCTAAATTTGCAGATTGTTGGCTTCTAGTCTTCTTTTACAAAAAAAATACATATGTTATCAACATTTCTACTCGATTCACAGAATTAGGATATACGTAGCACACTGCTTTATTTTGTAGTCTGGACGTATTGAAAAATAATATGGTGAATTAAAATTTTAAAAACGCATATAAATTAAGTGGTGATTTTAATAAACCATTATGAATTTATGGAGCAGTGTAATATTTAAAGCGGCCTATCGTCTCCTTTTTTACCCACCGGAATTTTGGCTTCATTTCATTGACTTTGGAAACTAAAACAAACGACTGAAATTTAAAAAGGAACATTCCACTTAACCTAGTTTATCATACACGAAGAAAATAAGGGCAGCCCTGTTAAGTGTAAATTCATCACTCGTTATGATGAGATTTATATGATAATAAGTTAAATATGAATCATTAAAAAACTTATTTTTGTTTTATTTGTCAAAATGAATCGCTAGACAGTTGAACAGAGCGATGAAATGAATAAACTTTAATCTGTAGTTCAAATAGTCTGAATTTACGTCCGTTGTGAGAAATATACGATCTACATAATAATCCTAAGGAGATTGCGATTCGTCACACAATGGAAAATTTTTAAACAACCGGCTCAATGAAGAATTATCTGTATCTAATCTGTCATTGAAATATAAGAACCATCCAGAATATCGAATTGATGGCTGAGAGTATGAGAGAAATCCCGGGCTTGCAATTCCATGACGTTCCTAGAAAGTCGGGATCGGTTTAGATCTGATAGACACCTAGTTCAGATTATCGTACCGCCAGAGAAACAATCCATCATTGAAAGAGAAACTCGAAGGATCTTTGATCTAAAGCCCTGTTTATTATTTTATGTGAAATCATTAGTATGAGCGAACGAGCCACAAACAGTTTGATTTAAAGATTACTTCAATACGTATTATCAATGAGATGTAGGAGCCACCAAAGCAAAAAGTAAAGCGAAAATTGAACATTTCGAATTTAAGAAACCGAGGTGGTTAAGAAGCCTTATTATAAGAAAATGTAATCAAAGAGTAAGCTATCAACGTTATTTTTATCCAATTCAAAGTCACCCCTTACTTACTGATAAACTCTTTAGTAATAAAAACGAACCATTCATCTACGATGAATTAGCTCCTAAAGATAGACAGATCGTCCTATACCTTGAGAAGATTATTAATGAAAGTGAAATTGATGAAAATAAAGGATTGAAGCAAGAAGAATATTTAATCGTTGACATAGAAAAATGTAGACAAACATATTTTTATTTTTTTCCATGAGGTCATCGGGAATCACGGATTAGTAAATGTAAAGTTGTTTTTTTTTAATGGAATATGGTTGTTTGGAGAACCAATTTCACAAACCTAATTGATGACACGGTAAATAGAAATAGGAATTTGGATGCGAGTGGAATTCAGTGGTTTCTTTGAAACCCACAGTTGAGTACATTAGGACGAAATAAGCATGATTATGGTCACGTCAATTTCTTTTCTTTTTTTTTTGGGTGTAGTAAATAGAATGATTTGATGAAGTTATATGGATAAGATTGGGTATTTCCTGTTTGTTTCAGAGGTCCTATGATGACTTTAGATGGTCATAATGGAATTATAGGTACTGTATCAATTATGGATGGATAAAATCAGTAACTCCCAGCCCATAGAAATCTACTGACTACTAAACCGGGGATGGCCCCAAATGAAGGATTTTCCCTAGGTTCTGGTAAATACCTATTTTGCCACTCTTTAGTTCACCTAAAATAGTTAATAATATCTCTCCTCTCTTGCTAAATTTCCACCGACTCAGTAGTCTATAAGCTCCCACTCGGAACTCACGACGATTAGCGCTCGAGAATCGAAATTATAGTAGGGCCGTAGTATGCCAGGAATTGCTAATGACCAAAATAAAACAACCAACTCTAAGCTGCGAATATCTTGCATGGCTCGGCTGTACGCCTCAGGAGTTTCACGACCTCAACAACTTCTGCGGAAAAACTGCTCCGGCCACGCAGGCGAGAGGAAGCCGAAACGGGTTACTGCTTTTCGTGACTCTAATGTATCTTATTCGAGAAGGTTCTTTGGATCAACCTCTAATAAGTAGTCATTTGGAAGGAAGTGCTAAGGAGATGCAAATGTTTTCATGACGATAAAAATTAACTTTATCATATGATGTAAATGAAGCAAACCGGAATAAATAAAACTATTTTAAGATTATAGTTAAAATACTTCAGAAACATAAACATCATTTTTCAAAAAAACTAATGCAATCATACTGTCAATTGTAATGAATCTATCTACATCCCTAAATCTAACAATTGCGTAGCATTGCCGGGTCTGCTAGAGTATTATAATTTATTGTAACAGGTAGGTTCTGTTTTAAGGTTTGTAAATGTAAATGAAAGAAAGAAGAGAAGTGGTTAGTACAAGTTTTAAATTTAAGAGAGAATTATATAGAAGAAGGTATAGATGGGACAAAGGCAATTAGCCGACAAATACAACAAAGTAAAGGTATCCATGAGAATGACTTGAAGGTCGAAACGTTGGAAGGTTTTGAAAAGTTTAAAGTTGAGAAAAAAGGATTAAATTTGTTTTTAAATAAACTAAACCACTCTCAAACAAGAATATATTAATAAAAATTAATCTAATTTATTGTATGTTATCTTCGCTTCCAGAATAGCACTGTCGATTTTTTTTTTTTTTTTCAGAATCTTTACTACCAGAAATTTAACATGAAATACAAACGTACAACTGTTTGCTAATTATTATTGAATTACATAACAGTTGCATAAGTATGATTTTGGAAACATACACTAGCCAAGGTATGTACCGACTACGGATGCCTAGTGTGTAGAGGACTATCCATTAGGGGTATTCATGATCTTTAGTTTAACATGTTAAAGCGTGTTAAATGGAAAAACTCATGTTAAATGGTGAAATAATTCCTTCTCTTACCATGTTAAAACGATATAACATGGTGGAGAATCTGTTACTAGGTCTGTTAAATGGAGAATGACGTCACGCAACAGCCCAGCTGAGGTCATCACCAATTT
This sequence comes from Halyomorpha halys, assembly GCF_000696795.3. NCBI lineage: Eukaryota > Metazoa > Arthropoda > Insecta > Hemiptera > Pentatomidae > Halyomorpha > Halyomorpha halys. Next base: position 176,743 of record NW_027116029.1, on the reverse strand, counting down.
TGTTGTGTAAGGTTACTTGCTCGTAGTTTGTGTATTGATTGTGTTAGTATTTTTTTTTTTTTGGATGTTTTTATAACTAATAAAGCAATGGATGACAATAATACAAATGTAATGACAGTTGATAATTAGCTCATTTTGATTCTCTCCCTCACCAGTTAGAAGATCAACAAGGCATTCAGTGGAAAAGTGGACAAGCTTTCACACAACTTCGACTTTTCACTCACTTTAAGCATGCTGTAATAAATTACATTAATTAAAAATTAAAAGTAAGCAATAACAAGATGTTTTGGATAGAAAGGTTATAAAACGAGTTGCTCAGAAAATCCGCTAAGAGCTCTTATGCATTTAATATGACTTTAAATAGGGCTGCTCACAATCCTATATTTTATATATTTTTATAACATTTAACATGATAAAACATTTTACATTTAACACGACATCATGAATACCCCTATTGAACAAGAAAAGAGGCTAAAAAGACTAATGAACTGTTTTATAAGATTCATTTTTGGTATTCGTAGGCGTTCACAAATCCCACATTAATACTCGTATTCCGAGCAAAGCTGGCTCTATCTCAGTATCCGGAGACAATACCTTTTTGGCACATTTCTGTATCAAACCCTAATAACCAAAAAACTTTCCTTCATCATTGACCTCCTTACCCTACGTTTATCCATCCGAACCTACCGATCTCTTTATCTCTACCTACAGAACAGCCTCATAAGAAAAATCGTATGCTATCCGAGCTACCTCATTTCAGAATTCCTTACCTATATCTACCCGAAAAACTTCCTCCTTAACCTCATTCAAACATCAACTATATATCCATCTCCTAAACTATCAAACTTCCGTGAACTTGTAGTGTTAGTCGATGTATCCATACAAAAGCTGCTAAAACTGTTCTTAATTGTTATTCTTAGGGGACCAAGTGTCTCAGAATAAAGATTGATTATTCATTTCATTTCTTTACCATGTTTTTAGGCGCCCTAAACTTCTTACTCTAAATTTCAAAGTATAACTAGGTGTAAAACGTAAAAGGAAAATGTTTGTAATTATATAACTGCATATAATATAATTTGATATTGTATTTTTTAGTTTAATAGAATTATCGTTAATTACACTACCGTCTCCTATTCTTCGAAGTTACTTCTTGAACCGGAGCCCGTGGAGTTTTCCACTTTGCCACCTATTGCTTAGGCCCTTATTTAAGAAAAAATTATTAACATATTTTTGGCTAAAAATTTTCCGCAAAAAACGGTGGGTTTATACGGCCAGTAACCGCTTCTCTGTTTTAGTATTTTATTTTGAAAGTAATTTTCTAGTGCTATGTGATTTGTTGATTCTATGAGTAAGAAGAAGAGCTGTGAAGATTTTTATGCAACAAAAGTTTACAATATCAAATATATTTACAAAAATATAATATCAAATTATATTATATACTAACATTTTCTTATTTTGTATAATCTTCAAATTTCGATAAAAAGTTTAAGGGGCCCAAAAAAAGGGCACATACCTTGGTAAGTACGTGTCTCCAAAATCACACTAATGCATCTGTTATGCAGTTCACGATTAATTAAATATTTATCGCATAAACACTACACATTATTAAATTGGTTGGAAATACAATAAAAATTAGAAATCAACAGTTTGAATTGAAAAGCCCGCGGCTCAGAGGTTAAGACACAGGCTTACCAATTGTTGATGTCTATTGGTGATGCCGGTTCGAATCCGGACTTTTTTCATTGAGTGTAGTATATATATATTTATATAGTAGTCTATATATAGTATATATTTAATGTAATATATTTTTTATAACCAGAGTAATCGGAATGGCCTATAATCTCCTAGGAAAGGTTCTGAACATTTAACAAAAATCCCAATCACTATCGGATGAACAGTATGGCAGAGCATATAGTACCAATAAAGACATATTTACTTTTATATATTAGATTATGTCTGATATATAAAGTGTAGGCCATCTTTCTTCCTACACATTAATGTATTGTACATAAGCGTGCTCTCTGTAATTATATATTTTGTACTAAATCATACATTTGATAGATGAAATGTTGTATATACTGCATATATTACATTGTGTATATTGGAGCAGGCACTGGTTTCCTGTACTGAACGCCCACTCTCCGAATGATGGTGGGCTTTTCGATGGAGAGATTTGCTTTGACAGACGTTTCCTGTGCACACTCAGCCCTAAACTGAATGAGACATGAGTAAGAAGTTTAATCAGATGTTGCAGAGTACTTAAATGGAACAGTTAGGTTGGGAATCGGATCTCCTTTAGTCCTGACCTCGTAAACCCTCCATGGGCTATTCATAGTCTAAGACCCCAAGAGGAGAAAGAAAACAATCATTTCATCAACATTATTGCTTTAATGAAAACTTTAAAGTTACAAAAAATTCATTTTTTAGTCCTCTTAAGTAGAAAAAAATAATTGTGCATTATGTTGTGTCTGAAAACGGTTCAATTTTTACTTAGACTATACAAACAGTATAGTGTCATTAAAAAATAAATATTTAAGTGCCCTGAAGTTCATTTTATTCCAGAAAACCTAAAATTTGTGATCTCAAGAACGGCTGTTTCATAATGTTAAAAAAATTAACTTTTCATGTGGAGCTCTATATCTTTATAATTACTAACAATACTGGTAAACATAAGAAAACATCTTTTAAAGTAGTGCAAATTTGCTAAAATATGATAACAGAGCTATTTACGTTCAATAGTTCTCTAGATATAGATTTTTAAAAAGAAATATTTCATAAAAAAAAAAAAAATGTACTAAAAAATCAGTAGTTAGTGAATTTATTTCGAGAAATCTGTAACTCACATAATACGTATAGGTGTCTGATAGTATTTAAAATTGAAGCTAGTTAAATGTACTATAAAGTAGTTCATAACATTTATCTTCGAACGGAATAGTATTTTTTATATTTGACAAAATAGATTCACAAAATGTTAATTTCTAGTTGTTTGGATAAAATATTTGATTTTTGAAAAAATATATCTCAGTACGTTGTGACGTACATAAATGTGCCAGCACTCAAAATTAAGGTAACTTACTATAAAATAGTTTAGGTTATGTATCTTTGCAAGGGTTGTAGTTTTTATGTTATTCGGTTTTATGAATATATTCGTAATTTTTGCACATAAAATTTTGTCCGACCTACTATAAATCAATTTATTTGAGCAAATATCATAAAAACTACTACTCCTACAAAGATAGACGTAATAAACTACTTTATAGTACATCAATTTAGCTTCAATTTAAGTGCTAATAAACCTCTGTATGTCGAAGCGTTTTTGAGGTATGGACTTCTTAAAATAAATTCACTAACTTGCGATTTTTCAGGGTTTTTTTTTATGAAATGTTGCTTTTTGAAGATATCTCTGGTACTATTGAACGTAAATAGCTCTATTAGGTCTTATATTTTATCATATTTGCTCTACTTCAGATGTTGTTCTGTTACGTTTTTAAGAGTTGAACATAGTTTTAAAGAAAAGATAGGCCCGAATACGTTTGATTGGAACAGCTTTAGTTCATCATTCAATTGGCCTGAAATTTGTCCAACTACTTTCAAAATAAAATAAGAAAATCAGTTATTCCATTAGCTCCTGTTATGATTATCTTCTCTAAGTATAGAAACTGATGCTAACTCTTTTTTTTCAATAATCCCACCTTTGTATTATTTTTCAGGACTAGGCCATATTTGGCTCACTTATAGAGAATGAAAAATAAACTTTTTGTGTCTTTTTAAAACAGACGCCATTTTTTATTCCCTTTAACTATGGTTGCCGGAGTCATCAATTTTAAATCTTAACTATCTATAATTTTCACTAAAGTAATCAAAGTTGGGGTAATGCAAATCGATTTTTTTTTTTCAGGGACTCTTGGACCACAATATTACTTTAAAACATACTATTTACGACCTTCATGAATTTTCTTTTATTATTTACATAAAGTAACACTTTTATCCCAACTGAAGGTCAACTCTGAGCAGAAAAATTGCTAGTACGGAAGAGGAGCTACCCCATTAGTTTTTAATAACGATGGCGGTCATGTGAACTGTGACGTGGGAAGATAGATTACAAGGCAGCAGTATCACAATCGGCTAACCATAGGTACCCCTGAGGTCGAGTAGCCTATATCGAGGGCAGCCTACATAACTCCTCGGGTTGGAAGGGAAAGTCCCTCCAAGTTCACTTCCTGATTCTGCATAAAACGATCCTCGACCATCATGTCTTCCGCCACTTACTCAATGATGGATGGGAAAACGTACGTTGGGCTCCATTGATCTATATCATGTAATCAGGTTCAACAAACATTTATTTGTAAATTTAACTTGCAATTTAAGAGCTAGATTTGCTAGCAAATTTTATTATATAGCAGGGTATTATATTATAGGGTATATAATTCTATTAGGCTAAAATCACAGTAAACAAAATGACCGTGGAACTGATGAGCGTACGCATGAAGCTTAGTCGCAGGCTAAGTCGATATAGAGGCAATAATGGGAAAGTCATTAAATGCATTATTTTAATAATTCAATTTTTACACTTTTATTTTTTTAACGAGCATTTCAAATATAATTATACAACGTTTAATTTTGGAGGAAAAATTGTCAGCATTATTATAATAACAGACTACGTGAAAAAAAATATTGTTTTCTTTTTTTTTTTTTTTTAAGCCAGTAAAAATATTTTAAATAGGTTCTGAAAAAACAAACAATAAACTAATATTTTATAAAAGGAATTGAGTCCGGGTGCGGTCTAAAGTACTCAAATAGTAATATAAATAATAAATAAAACTATTTATTATTAGCCAACGTTTCACCCCACTTTACAGGGCTTCCTCAGGGCTAAAAAAGATACAAACAACTAAAATAATATAACAAAGTAAGAGAATAAATAAGAAATATAAAACTAAACCAATATATGACTAAAAATGATTTACTATATATGAAAATGAACAAATTAAATTAAAGAAAATAATAGTAGTACAAGTGTAAAGTATAAATAAATAAGAATTACAAAAAAGTATTAGGCAATTAATGAATAAAATGAAGGTAAAAAAATTATAATAATAATGAATGATTTAAATGGTTTTTTCTTTACTTTTATTTTATTCTCATTTCCATTATGATCCACCCTTTAGTGTTTATTGTATTTTCGTTTTCATTGATTGTAATTCTTGTTTATTTTTACTTTTCCATGTAAATCTTATTTTTATTTTCTTTATACCACTCTTACATCTTATTTAGCCCTAAGGAAGCCCGTCAAAGTAGGGCGAAACGTTGGGTCATAATAAATAGTTTGATTACTATTTGAGTTCCTTTGACCGCATACGGACCATCTTCCTTTTACAAAATATTGGTTTATTGTTGTTTTTTTCCGGACCTATTCAGAATATTTTTATTACTTTAAAATATATATATATATCTATTGTTCGAATATATCTTCCGAACACAGAGGACCGGTTGTACAGCTGGATGTAATTTGTATTAATTAGTTAATCAAGCATATGTACAAGAAGTTGTATTATTTATTATAAAAAATAGCCTTCGTAAACCTTTTGCTGCCTTCATAGCGCACGATGGGAAATTGCTACTACACTCACAAACATCAGTGATCTGCGCTGGGTAATTGTGGGTGTAAAGTGAAATTTAAGGGCAGACACATATATTTTTTTATATACATAAAATGATTGCTACTGTTGAATAAATATTTCTATCTACATCATTGGGTTGGAATTCATTGAACAAACATCAAAACTGGGTTTGGGAAATATTTGTGAGAGTACACCCCAAACCCTATATTCATGGTTGTTCAATGAACCCCTACCCAATAAATGTGATTACACTAGTTGACCTTGGTTGCGGTTGCAGCGAGACCAGGAGGAGGCCCGCGGTACACCGCTCAGACGTCAAGGCTCGGACCGACGATGTAGGTTACGCAATGGAAACGCAGCACCCGTAGTGTCCACCGGTGGATACCGTTAGAGCCGGACAGCGTTGACGACGGTCAATGACGCTGCCAGCTATTGTTGTTGTGCTGGGAACACCGAATCCACAGCCTTCCTCATTTCCGGATACTCATTAGTTTTCCTCCACAGGGCACCAAGAGGAAGTCGTTCCGACTTCACTCATCCTATTTACATACCACTTTTTCCACTTTGCCTAGCTTAATATTCCTCTCTAGAAATATAAAACGAATATAGTCTTGTTGAGTTCATCTTTGCTTGTCTTAAAGTGCCTTTCATGCAAGTCATGAAATATTTAATAACCTTAAAAAAGTATAAGTTCAAAATATGTGTTCTAATTTTTAAAGAAGAAGAGATACTAATGTTTTCCACGAACAATAATTAAGATTTACAACTTTCATTGTTTAATCTTCGGAACATAATTTTCGAAGATATTTTTCAAAAATGTGAATTGATTACTGTGATAAATCCTTCAAAATTACACCGATACATGTCAAATCACACTTCACTATCACAATATATGAACTGTGTTAACTCCATTGCTATTTGAATAACGTAAAGCGAAATACAGCTTAAATGCTTACAATCTGATTCTCGAGACTTATATGTGATGAAGATGGCTAAAACATGATCTTAAGAATAGTTTCCACGATGACGGATAATGATCGAAAAAAGAGATAATGAGTCCTGTCCCGAGCCCTACTATTGTTTAAAATGAGACATTTCCAGTCGTGAATTTGTAGAACAATCACATGAAGACGCCTTGACAGAGCGCTGTTTCACCTTAAACCCTAACAACACTAACCTTATATAAAATTTACTACTTTTATTCCTGTTTTCTATTTGTCTGTGGTGACAGGTGTTTGTTGTATGTAATACAGTTTTTATTATTCATTCACAAAGTTGAATTGTAAATGACATTAGCTTCAAAGCCTGCGGAGAGACCAGCACTGATATATTGTCTCAGTTTTATAATAAGACCACGGTAGGAAGGATTTCGACAAGGGGGGGGGCACCCAGCCCATTTTACACAAACACGCGCGCGCGCCTACTTATATAGTCTTGTTCTCGTAGAATGTATATGTTTGTTTGTTTTTTGGTAAACTGATCTACTGCTGTGACTATCATTAATGGTTTGATCTCACATTGCCGTCTAATAGTGAATTTGTTTAGCGGGTCACTGGAGAGGATCTAGAAGGGTGAATTCGGGAGAGTGAATTTGTTGATCTAGTGAATTAAAAATTGTGAAATGGTAAATTGAAGGAACAGAAAAGGGAAAGAAAAAAAAGGAATGAATTGAAATATTTGTATTTGACGTATAGACTGAAATTGATTATAAAAGGAATCTGTAGGGAAAAAAACTGTTTTCTTTCTACTTTATTATACCATGTAATTATATGTAATTTATATATGTCCGATTACGGATTGATTAGTGATGTATTTGGGAAGCATAGATGAATAAAGTATTTCTCTCTCTCTCTTGACTGTGTGATATTAAAAGGAAGATGGCCCACGTTTCGCCCCACATTACATGGCTTCATTAGGACTGCAGATGGAAGACCACTTACTTCACACACAAATCATTTTGGTACTCGCCTTCCATCTGCAGCCCTGATGAAAGCCCTGCAACGTGGCTCGAAACGTTGGCTCTTATTAAATAGTTTTATGACCATTTGAGTTGATCTTCTTTGGCTAACTTCCTTTTAATATCCATACATACATATATATATACTACTTTTATTCCTGTTTTCTATTTGTCTGTGGTGACAGGTGTTTGTTGTATGTAATACAGTTTTTATTATTCATTCACAAAGTTGAATTGTA